>NW_026596079.1:14357242-14548394 GCF_907164565.1 Psammomys obesus
ACACACACACACACACACACACACACACACACACACACACACACACACAGATAAACACATAAATACACATGCTTTTAAAGTAAGTATTAACAATGCTTCATTATTTCTCTCATAATTAAACCTTAAAAATGCTTGGGAAGTAAAATATCTCCAAGGAGGTTTTTAGAGCATTGAAAAGAAATTCAGAAGTGAGGTAAATTAAAAGTATACAAACTAGAACTTGAAAAGTTTCATTTTCTAACCTTGGTGACAAGACAATTTTTACAAGCCTGTTAGTGGTAGTATCATGTCAATAAAACTGGAACATGTTCTAAACTGTTTTCTAATTTGCTATGCTCATGCTGCTTCTGTAATGAAACCACTGTGCAGGTTTCATTACAGAAGCATTACCACAAAGAACTGTAGGCAACTGAGGAAAGGTGAGAGTTGTGAGAAGGGGTCTCCCCCAAGAAAGAGCAAATCAATTTGTTGTCCAGTAACAAGCAGTAAGTCCTGTAAACATCCATACAAGCATCATTATATGGACTGAACAGGTTGTATTTAGAAATATATATGTATATACACATACATATATGCATACAAAATAATTAATGAAAAAAGGGGCCATGAATTGAAAGGAGAGTGGAAAGGGGTTTATAGGAGGGTTTGGAAGAAGGAAATGGAAAGAAGAAATATGTGGTGGATGTTTTAATTTATGATATGTATATATGTTTTTGTTAAAATTCCAAGTTGGAGATTTTAGTTTGTCCACACCTGTTAAGTGTCTCATGCAGAGCATGGTCTTTGCCAGGTGGAATTAGTTGAATTCTGGGGACTTTGAGGAGAGAATAAATTCCAGATTCCCAGAGAATAGAGTTCTGAGAAAGAACAAGGCTGCTGCTGCTTCACCATTGCTGCTGTTTCGGTTGTGCAACAAGAAGATGGAGATCTCCTGAAATGAAGATTGGGCTGGCTCCAAGGAACCCAACGACCCTAACCAGCAGGAAGCAGCTAAGAAAGAACTACACCCCCTCTCCCACTAAGCCTTTCTCTCTCCTACTTAATGTTGGGGTGTTGGAAGTGATTGAGATGGGGTAGGGAGAAAAAGATAAATGTAAATTAAAAAGAGCGCCTATAGAAATGAAATTATCTTATAATCTCAGGAAGAAAAAAATGTAAAGAATTTTCCTCTAAGTCATATTAACAACTTACACTAGCTGAAACAACAGAATTTATTTAAAAGTTTGACCTCAAAGTCTACACAAAGAGCAGATTTAGAAAGTGAGGGAGATGCTGAATACACATGTCACAGAGATTACAGGTTCCATATATCAATGCCCGAATTCTCAATTTTCCCCCAAGTCAATTTTTCCTTTACCCTGGTCCCACTCTTTCTTAAATATTTCATACTATATTTTATATTTATTGATTAGATCATAATGCATAATCCATGAAAATACTTGAGAAGCACAAAGAAAAAGTTAAGTCAACAAACCTAGGCCACATGATTCATGTAAACAGCCCAAAGGTGGGAAGTTCTACGTTGATCATGGATGCTGTCTTGTGTTTTGCTTTTGTTGTTATTGTTGCTGTTTTGTTTTGTATCTTTGTTTTTGTTTTGTTTTTCCTGTTGCTGGTATAAAATAGCCTGACAAAGGCAACTTAAGCAAAAAAAGGTTATTCTGACTCTTAGTTCCAGGGCTCAGTCCTTCACAGTGGGAAAGTCAAGGCAACAGAAGCTAGAAGCAGCAGGTTATATCATATCCGTGCCTAGGAAGTAAAAGCAAATCAGTTCATGCTGCTGCTTCTCAGCTTGCTTTCTCCATTTATATCATGTAGGATTTGATCCCAGGAATGAGACAATGGGTGAACTCTCTACCCAATTAATGTTATCATGTCACAAGGCATTTCCAGCGATCCAACTCCCAGATGAGTCTAAATCTCATCAGTCTGACCATCACACATATCTACAGCAAGACATTATGAGTGGTGACATTTCTGTTTATAGAAAAAGTAAATATCAATGTTCTTAATAATGTTTACAATCACCAAACAGCTAACAATGACTTCCCTGACATTACTAATCCAATAATTGTGACTGGTTAGTAATGACCAACTGATTTAAAGGTTTCAAAAGGCAACATACACAGTTTACCAAAGTTGACTTCCCAACAATGCCCAATCCAGTTAATATTTACAGGTCAAAGTGCTCACATTCACTGAAACCCAGCCTTGCACATCAGCCTTACAGGGAGGAACAGCTCATGCCAGAGGGAATGGTGGGCTCCAAGATAAAGAGTAACCCAGCCAGAAAGCTAAGGTTCACACACGTCTGCTTTCCATTAACTGGTATTGCAACAGTCTCTTCAAAGGCAAAGAACAATTTCCCCTCCACACCCCAAAACATATTGCTTTCTCCAAGGTGGTGGATAGAGAAAAAGATCCTAGGCAAGAGAGCATGGCTCTATGTTGCAGAGTCCTCCAATAAACTGACTTTAGACAGGGCTTTTGTTTTGTTTTGCTTTTGTTGTTGGAGATGGTGGTTTTCTTCCAATGAGATAAGTAACATCTGCTTATTGTGGATGGAAAAAAATGAAGCGCTTATCACAAATAAACATTAATTGAGAGCCTACCATTATTGATTTTGAAAATATATATCAAAATGAAGTCATGTGATTGATTTTCTCTTATTGCTACATTGCAAATCTCCTTTCACATAATATAATGCTCTCTGGTATTTAATTTAAAGGATACCTATGTATATAGTAAATCAATTCCTTTTAACGTTTGGCATGCAGGTATCTTCAAATTTTCCTTTATAAACATCTTTGAGCTAAGCATCCATTCAAAAACTCATGCTACAACGATTTATTGAATATCTACAATGCTGAACACATGCTGTTGAAATTTTTGCTCATATTCTCTTTTTTTGCTTTTTTATGAATATTGTGATTTTATAATATATTTCTGTTTTATAATATTGATAAATTATCCATAATGTTAATTTTATGATATTAAACAATAAAACAGCATTTACATACAAATCTTTCAGAGTATGCATTTATTTCCTCTGGATAAACTGGGGAGAAGGATTACTAGCTTTAATGTTAAGGTATTTTCAACTTCATGAGAAATCGCCAACTTTCCCCAAAACGCTGCTGTGCTGCTGTGCACCCATCAGCAGTGCTAAGGCCCGGATGACAGCATTCCTGCCTGGGCTGTGCACTGTACCTGGACTATATGAAGGTTTCTGCAGTACAGTTATGTTGTCTGAGGCTACAGGTGGTTTTGCTTCCTTTCCACTATGTTTTCTTTATTTCTGAGGTTTCTGTCCTGCTGTGCTGATGGAAACTTACAGGTCCAACAATGGGAAGTGTTAAGGGCTTATTCCTCACCTTGTTTCCAGTCTTAGGAAGACTGTCTTTCACTATTAGTGTAATATTGTAGATGGTTTCTTTTTCTCTCTCTTTTTCTTTCTTTTTTATTTTTATATCCCTTTATCTAGGGAAAATTTCCGCTGCTTCCAGTTTTATGAGATTTTAAACATAAGTAGGAATTAGATTTTTTTAATTTTTTATTAATTACACTTTCTTCATTTTGTATCCCCCCATAAGCCCCTCCCTCCTCCACTCCTGATCCCACCCTCCCTCCCCATTCTGCATGCATGCCACTCTCCAAGTCCACTGATAGGGGAGGTTCTCCTCTCCTTTTTGGTCTTAGTCTATCAGTTCTCATCAAAAGTGGCTGCATTGTCCTCTACTGTGGCCTGGTAAGGCTGCTCCCCCCTCAGGGGGAGTTGATCAAAGAGCAGGCCAATCAGATTATGTCAGAGGCAGTCCCTCTTCCTATTACTATGTAACCCATTTGGACACTGAACTGCCATGAGCTACATCTGTGCAGGGGTTCTAGGTTATCTCCATGAATAGTCCTTGGTTGGAGTGTGAGTCTCTGGGAAGTTCCCTGTGTTCAAATTTTCTTGTTCTGTTGCTCTCCTTGTGGAGACCCTGTCCTCTCCAGCTCTTACTATTTCCCACTTCTTACATAAAATTCCATATTCTTAATTATTTCTTTAAGATACATTTAAAAGAAGTGGGAATGATTATCAGAGCACCCTTTTTAGATTTTCACTGCACTCATCAACTTCTCCTTCCAAGAGATGGTACAAATAGACTCTTCAGCTAGCCCCACCCCAGGATGCCTCCTTCACACTGTCTTTACCAAGTATACTCTCATAGTAATACTCAGATGAACAGTGTCAAGCGTTCATGGAAAAATAAAACCTCAGTTCCCATCCTCTAGAGTTACTCCACTCAGTCAACATCTCTTATAGCTCAGACCAGACAATCTACACCTGAGATTGTGTTTTAAGAATCTCTCACACTTCTTCCACAGCAATAAAAGTCTGAGAACTACTGATTTTGTGCAGAAGAAAAAGAGTTACAAGTGATGCTTCCCACCAGCTAGCATCTCCCCTCATCACCTCACAGGCCTCTTTTATCAATAGCCTTTCCTGACACTGGCTGAGAGCTAGCTCTTCACAGAGGTACCAATGGGATTTTACATATATTGTTGAAACTATTTGTTAAGAAAGCAAACTCCAGAACTGAGCTGGTTAGATTACTGAGATAAGTAGGAAAGACAGATGTGGTCATCTGCAGATAAACAGAGCAGGGCAGCACTCAGAGGTAGGACCATGAGCTAGTAGAGCCCTTAGCTAGAAGACTGGCCCGGAGCTCTGCCCCATATGACATCAACTCTATGGCCTTGGGAAACTGCATACTTCTCTTAATCTTCTTTCCCTCCTCGAATTCAAGAGGAATGGAATATCCCATCTGGCTTGAGCTGGGATGGTCACATACACTAAGCTATGTGAAATGCTTTGAAGCTGTAAAGTCCGGTCCACATTACAAGCAAACATTTACTATCAGAGTTCTGGGCCTGGGTATTGGGGAAGATTGCTTTTTCCTTGCAGAGTCCCTCTTCCTCATTCTGCCCATGAAATTCACTTCTTCCTGTGAGCCTTCAAAGGCTCCATTTATCAGCTGTCAAAGTACAAAGCAAACAGTTTCCTTGGCCTCCTTTTGAGGGGTATCACTTACACTTCCCAGTTGGAATATTATCCTTCTTATCGGCTGACTGCAGAGATGCATGACCCACCACCTTCCTAAGTTGTATGGAAAATTACTTAGATAGAGCAGTCTAGTTGCAGAGAAATAAACAGACTGTGAAAATTCAAAACACTATTGGAAAAGCATGCATAATATTTAGAGTTCAAAGACAAGAAAGCACTCAAATGCTGGTGTTTTTTACTGGGATAAAGACGGTGTCTTTGACCATCATAAAAATAAACGACTAGAAGAGAACTCTTGGATGTCTTTTGCATGCATGCTTTCCATGGCTATTCTCATTGTGGAAAAATAGTGCCACAGCTTCTCAAATATGAATTATACTTTACTCCCTTTTTTCTCATCATTTCCTAGGTGTGATTAGTCAATAATCTCTCTGGCTGTTAGGCAAGTTACTTAACCTAGGTTTCAGTTGCCTCATCTGATTAAGAATAGGTAGTGGTATACTTCATCTCAAACTACTCCTGATTTATTTTAGAGGACCACCATCTGGTCCTTGGCCATGTACTCTGCCAATATACCCAACAACTGCTCTGCAGAGAGAGAAGATACATCTGACGCTCATTACATATTCAGGGCATTCATGCTTCTCCCTAGGCCCTTTAAATGTAAACAGAGCATAGAGGTGAAAAGTAATGGAAGGTCCCAGCCCTCTTGGGTGGAAAGGGGGGAAAACATTGATGGACTTAAAAAAGGAGAGAAGAGATGGGTGGGAACGTCAGATCATGGCTTAATTAAAGAAAAGATTAAGATAAACCTATTTTCTATGGCAGTTATCTATCTGGGACTAGGTGGACAAAAATGACTTTCTGATGAGGTCACATTTAGGATAAGATATGAATCACAAGAAGCAGCTGGTATTGTAAATAAAGTAAGGAGACAAGATGCTCTAAACAGAGGATATGACCAAGAAGCAGGGTGTGAAAAAGTTCTAAACCTGAGCAAACATGAAATGTTACAAACACTAAGGACAGCAAGGGTGGAATGTGGATCAGTGAAAACAGCGGAGAAATGAGTAGCCTACTGTGAGACCAAAAATCAAGCCAATTATCCGAGTAGACAAGGGTTTTGAAGTTCGGTTTTTCTGGTGGTAGGGAAAGACGGTGGGGGGGGGGGGTTAGCAGGAGAAGAGTTTGGTCTTATTTGATTCTTGTAGAAGACAGCTCTGAATCCATGATGGACAACAGATGGCAAGATGAGAAAATAGAGGACAGTATCTGTGGTGGATCAGTGAGAGACGATGTTGATTTGGATTGGCATAGAAAATGAGGAATTGAGAGGAGACCTAATGTGAGGATGTTTTGAATGGAAGAGTCAGGAGGTGTCCAGTTAAATGTGAAAGTTGGAAGAACAATGAGGATTTTCAACATGAAGTATTAAAAAAAATGCTGCCCCTAGGTTAAGCAAACAAACAACAGAAAAAGTAGTTTTTCAAAATAAAATCAAGAGTCTTGATTGGCCCTTTTGTTTGGGGGATAACTAAAGATGTCTCTGGGTGATGTCAGACTGGCACTTAGACACGAGAATCAATGCTTCTCATGTATGTTGAGACCTAGAGATAAAACCCAAAGCATCATAGTATCTCAAATTCTATTCAAGGGCCCAATCATTAACGTCTCACAGTATGCCAGGTTCTTTGTTGGTTCCTGGGAAAACATAAGTTATCAAAAGACCCTCTAACTAACCTGGTAGAAAGGCTTTCATATTGTGTTCCAGGAATGGGAGAGAGGTTAGTGTATAAGTCACGTTAATGTGCATGATCTTGTAACATACACCCAGCGCTCTCCAGTCCTCAGTTCTGCTGCTCATACATGAGAATAAACCACCTGTTCTGCTGACAGGACAGCAGATGTCTGAAAGTAAATAGAAAACAAGAGGTCTGCATTCTCACACCATTGCAAAGATGGAGAAAGCCTGCATGATGGGCTTATGAAGACACTCTGCAACAGAGCACAGGGCTGAGTTCTGGCTGATAAGGCCTCAAATGTGTGGGTCTATTTAATCACTGCAGCAGGAAATTTAATTCTTCTCAAAGCCAGTATTGCTATGAGGAAATTTGTATGAAGCCGAAGCTAGCAGAGAAAAGTGTCTCTCAGCTGCTGCAACTGGATGATAGCATCTCAGAAACAGGCTCGTGAAAAGCTGCTTGCTTCACATGAGCCCACCCGTATCCCTTAACCTCCAACTTTCTAGCAGTGACATCATACAGTCAAAAGTGTAAGAACAATGTACCATGGAATAGGTACTGCTGGATCCAAACATCAAAATTGTCTTCTAATAACTCCAGGAAATGTGAACAAGCCCTTACCCTCAGTTTCCTAAGATAAAACATGGGTGTGGTAACAATTGACCAGGTATATATGTGATCTTTCATTGTGAGGACATTGAAAGTACACATTGTGTATAAGGCTCTTAATGAATGCTCCTGAAATATTTTTAATCTAGAAACCAAGGTTGGCTTGGAAACTGACTACAATCATGACTTACCTAGGGAAGTGGTCAATGGGTTTTGTTAATGAGGACATTGCCAGTGTTTGGCAGAATGGAAGTTCTATACATGTTTGGAGAATGATCAAGTACATACAAAATAGCTGTGAAAAGCACTTGAAGGATACAATGAAGAACCTCTGTGGGGAGGGAGTATAAAACCTTCCCTCACATACAGGCCCTTCTCCACTGAGCTCAGCTGGTGCCCAGAAGTAGGAAAAAAATCAACTTTATGATTCAAAATTTCAATAGAATCTTTGTTCAAGAAGACTGACATTGGCGCTCAATGAGAGAATAAAAAATAAAAGTTCCTGTCGCTATGTAATTACCTCAGTTTTCTTCCTCCCTTCTAACTAAAGGAAAGGCACACTTTGACAAAGGAAACATTAAAAATTGCTTCTGCTCTGGCAGGTTTTAAAAAAAAATGTCACTGTGAAGACTTATCTAAATATAATCAGATCACACAGCAGGGAGAATATTCACTGCAACAAATTTTCTTCACCTTGTGAAAGAGAAATTGCATAAAACGTTGAAGTATTCCTAAGCTAATGTTCTTCCCAAGTATGTCCAGTGGGGCACTTGCAGAATGCTAGCAGACAGTCCCAGGAAGGCTATGTTTGGAAAAGATTAAGGTAAAACTAAAAATCAGGGTCAAAGATAAAAGAACTATTCCTTAGTGTGACATTGGTTCATCTTTACTAAAAAAAAAATGTTCAGTGTTAATATCAAGGAGAGCATGAATCATGACCCAGACTCATCAAATTCCCAGAGCATCTCACAGGGCTTCTCACACTTTGGGAAACGTTATCTGCCATCAGTGAAATGAACTGGATAGACTTTTGCTGTAATTTGAATCTTGAATACCCTCGCCCCACTGTGGGTTAAAGATGGATGCTCTTTGTAGGTGATGGAGCTTTTCGGAAGGGAGACCCAGTGTAAATTAAATAATTGGGATGTGCTCTGAAGGGAAGATTAGGTCCTCTGATTCCTCCCTGCCCCTCTCCCTGCTCTCCATTTACCAAGAGCTGAACAGATATTTACAGCTCTCTCCTGCCATGCTTCACTGTGCTGTGCAGGTACAAAGCTGCAGCCCCATGTGTCAATGAATTGAAGCCTGAGAAACCATTAGCCAGAGGATACATTTCCTCTTTTGTGTTGTTCATCTCTGGAGGTTTTTTGTTGTCTCCTTTTTTGTTTATTTAATTTCTTTGTTTTTTAAATCACACCAAATGGAAATGTTTCCAAAATCCTTTCTGGACAATATGAGTATTATCTTTTTTTTTTTTTTTCCACCATTCACAACTCAAACTAACCTACAAATACCAAGTATCTGACAACTTCATAAATTTATTTACTCATATTAGGATTCATTTATTCAACCAGATACGTAAAAAATCTGTTATATATTAAGCACTGTGATAAGAAATTTTATAAGGTTTCAGGGAAAGGTCAAAATAACCTACCACATTAGAAAGAGTCTCTGGTAGAATTCCGCGCTGAAACCATCTGGCTCAGGGCTTTTTTTGGAGGGGAGACTGTGAATGACTGCTTCAATTTCCTTGGGGGATATAGGGCTGTTCAGTCTTTCTACCTGATCTTGACTTAATGTTGGAAGATTGAATCTATCAAGAAAATTGTCCATTTCATTTAGGTTTTCAAATTTTGTGGCATATAGGCTTTTGTAGTATGACCTAATGATTGTTTGAATTTTCTCTGTGTCTATAGTTATGTCACCCTTTTCATCTCTGATTTTGTTGATTTGGATAGATTCTCTCTGTTTTTTAAAGAAGTGCTCACACCAGTTCTCCTCAAACTATTCCACAAAATAGAAACAGAAGGTACATTACCAAACTCATTCTATGAAGCAACAGTCACCCTGATACCCAAACCACACAAAGACCCAACAAAAAAAGAGAACTTCAGACCTATCTCTCTTATGAACATTGACGCAAAAATACTCAATAAAATACTTGCAAACCGAATCCCAGAACACATCAAAGATATCATCCACCACGACCAAGTAGGCTTCATCCCAGGCATGCAAGGGTGGTTCAACATACGGAAATCCATAATGTAATCCACCACATAAACAAACTGAAGGAGAAAAGCCACATGATCATCTCCTTAGATGCTGAAAAAGCATTTGACAAAGTCCAACACCCATTCAGGTTTAAAGTCTTGGAGAGATCAGGAATACAAGGCACATATCTAAACATAATAAAGGCAATATACAGCAAGCCTATAGCCAACATCAAACTCAATGGAGAGAAACTTAAACCAATCCCACTGAAATCAGGGACAAGACAAGGTTGCCCACTCTCTCCCTACCTCTTCAACATAGTACTGGAAGTCCTAGCCAGAGCAATAAGAAAACTAACGGAGATCAAGGGGATACAAATCGGGAAGGAAGAGGTCAAAGTGTCACTATTCGAAGATGATATGATAGTATATATGAGCGACCCCAAAAATTCAACCAGAGAACTCCTCCAGCTGATAAACACCTTCAGCAAAGTGGCAGGATACAAAATCAACTCAAAAAAATCAGAAGCCCTCCTGTATACCAAAGACAAAAGGGCCAAGAAAGAAATTAGGGAAACAACACCCTTCACAATAGCCACTAATAACATAAAGTACCTTGGGGTGACACTAACCAAGCAAGTGAAAGACCTGTTTGAGAAAAACTTCAAGTCTTTGAAGAAAGAAATTGAAGAAGATCTCAGAAGATGGAAAGATCTCCCGTGCTCATGGATTGGTAGGATTAACATTGTGAAAATGGCCATCCTGCCAAAAGCAATCTACAGATTCAATGCAATTCCCATCAAAATACCAACTCAATTCTTTACAGACCTTGAAAAAAAGATTCTCAGCTTCATATGGAGAAACAAAAAACCCAGAATCTCCAAAACAATCCTGTACAACAACAGATCATCTGGAGGTATCTCTATCCTCGATCTCAAGTTGTACTACAGAGCAATAGTAATAAAAACTGCATGGTATTGGCATAAAAACAGAAAGGAGGATCATTGGAACCACATAGAAGACCCAGAACCTATAAATATAAACCCACACACCTATAAATACTCAATTTTTGACAAAGAAGCCAAAACCATTCAATGGAAAAAAGACAGCATCTTCAACAAATGGTGCTGGTCCAACTGGATGTCCACATGCAGAAAAATGAAAATAAATCTATATTTATCACCCTGCACTAAACTAAAGTCCAAGTGGATCAAAGACCTCAACATAAAACCAGGTACTCTAAATCTGTTAGAAGAAAAAGTGGGGAACAGCCTAGAGCTCATTGGCACAGGAGACAACTTCCTGAACAGAACTCCAACAGCACAGGCTCTAAGAGCAACAATCAATAAATGGGACCTCATGAAACTGAAAAGCTTCTGTAAAGCAAAGGACACTGTCATCAAAACAAAACGCCTGCCTACAGATTGGGAAAGAATCTTCACTAACCCTTTATCTGACAGAGGACTAATATCGAGTATATACAAAGAACTAAAGAAGCTGAAAAGCAGCAAATCAAGTAATCCAATTAAAAAATGGGGAACAGAGCTAAACAGAGAATTCTCGACAGAGGAATATCGAATGGCAGAGAAACACTTAAAGAAATGCTCATCCTCATTAGCCATCAGGGAAATGCAAATCAAAACGACCCTAAGATTTCACCTTACACCCATCAGAATGGCCAAGATGAAAAACTCAAGGGACAACACATGCTGGAGAGGTTGTGGAGAAAGGGGAACCCTCCTCCACTGCTGGTGGGAATGTAAACTGATACAACCACTCTGGAAATCTATCTGGCGCTTTCTAAGACAATTAGGAATAGTGCTTCCTCAAGACCCAGCTATTCCACTGCTAGGTATATACCCAAAAGAGGCTCAAGTACACAAAAAGGACATTTGCTCAACCATGTTTATAGCAGCTTTATTTGTAATAGCCAGAACCTGGAAACAACCCAGATGTCCATCAACGGAGGAATGGGTACAGAAATTGTGGTATTTTTACACAATGGAATACTACTCAGCAATCAAAAAGGAAGAAATCATGAAATTTGCAGGCAAATGGTGGGATCTAGAAAAGATCATCCTGAGTGGAATATCCCAGAAGGATAAAGACAAACACGGTATATACTCACTTATATAGACCTATAAGATATGATAAACATACTGAAATCCATACACCTAAAAAAGATAATCAAGAGAGCGGACATGGGGTAAGATAATCAATCCTCGTTTAGAAAGACAGATGGGATGCGCATTGAACATATGACAGGAGTCTACTGAGCGCATTTGAAAGACTCTAACTAGCAGTGTTTTCAAAGCAAAGACTCATGACCAAACCTTTGGCAGAGTACAGGGAATCATAAGAAAGAAGGGGAGTTAGTCTGATGAGGAAAGGATAGGAGCTCCACAAGGACCAAAGATATCTGGGCACCGGGTCTTTTCTGAGACTGACATGCAACCAAGGACCATGTATGAATGTAACCTAGAACCTCTGCTCAGATGTAGCCTGTGGTAGCTCAGTAACCAATTGGTTTCCCATAGTGAGGGGAACAAGGACTATTTCTAACAGGAACTCAATGACTGGCTCTTTGGCCTCCCCACCCCCCAAGGGAGGAGCAGTCCTGTTAGGCCACAGAGGAGAGCTTTGCAGCTAGTCCTGAAGATACCTGATAAAACAGGATGAGATGAATGGGGAGGATGTCCCCCCTATTAGTGGACTTGGCAAGGGGCAAGGTGGAGATGAGGGAGGGAGGGAGGGAGGGAGGGACTGGGAGGGAATGAGGGAGCGGGACATGGCTGGGATACAGAGTTGCAGCCAGTCCTGAAGATACCTGATAAAACAGGATCAGATGAATGGGGAGGAGGTCCCCCCTATCAGTGGGGGGGGCAAGGGGGACGGGGGGGGGGAGGGAGGGAGGGAGGGACTGGGAGGGAATGAGGGATCGGGACATGGATGGGGTACAGTGTTAATAAAATGTAACTGATAAGAAAAAAATAAAATACAAAAAAAATAAAAAAATTAAATTAAATTAAAAAAAAGAAAAAAATAAAATTAAAAAAAAAAAAGAAAGAGTCTCTGGGGACTCTTGAGAAAGGTGATAGAGTCATCCTTGGACACGAGAAGTGGAAAAGCTCCTGGGCAGTGGCTCTGTTTGTCTTCCCACCTGGCCTGTAGTTTCTTAGCTATGCTCCAACTGTGGTAATACAGAGATTGGCGAACTATTACAGTAGTAGAGCGCTCTGGCTATAACAGCCATGTCTACATAACTCAGTCACTGAAGTCGGTCAGTGCTACATAAACACTACTGTGCTGAACTCACATGGAGATTCTAGAAACATTTAATGTAAGAACAAGCAGCAGACTGAGATGTGCGGACTGATAACTTACTGACAAGTTGTGATAATATATTAAACTGTACGTTTATAAGTGGCATGTTTCCCTGTCTGTGCTCTGTTGATTAACATTTAAGAGATTAAAATATATTCTTAAAAAATCAACTGAAAAAGAGGACACGATTTAGATTTGGAATGCCTGACACTCTTCCTGCCCTTCTGCTCAAATACCATGTGACAGTGATGATGGGACATTTACCTTCCCTGGTGCTCCAGTCTCTCGTCTATATCCCAGGTCAATAATGCTACCTCCTTGGGGGGATTATTAGAATACTGAGCTGAGGTGTCTTAAAAGCAATGTCTTTGTTGCAGGCAACTAGACAAGACGCACTATTATTACTATTAGTAGTGATGTTCAGAGGAATTCTGTAACTACTGATATCCTTGTCCTCTTTTTCCAGAGGCAGCCTTTCCCTGCCAAAATCTTTCAGTGGCTCCTGGCTCTTGCCAGCATATGAGGCTCTTTAAAGATTCTAAGCCATACAGCCACTTCATTTAGATCATCACAGCTATGGACAACTTTCCAACCATAATATATTACTAATGTCCCATTTAGTATCCTTTACTCTATGAAGCTTCTGAGTCCTGAACATCAAGAATTAGTGACTTAGAGCTTGTGCTCATGTAATACCTATCTCTTTCCTCATTCCTATTTTGCTCTACTGATTAAGGCTGTGTGTCTTCAGGTATGCAGGCCATGTCTGCATCATGGACCATGGCTTTGTCTCCCTCTAAGATATGGCCTTTTATTTATCCCCTCCATTCTCCAGGATCATGTTGGGCATATGTCTGGTGTCCAATAAATATTTGTGGCATGGGTGACTAAAGTGATTTTTGAAAGCAACACCAAGGTCTGACCAACCCCACAGACAAGTCAACAACTGACAAGTCACACTGTCCCTGTCTGAGTGACCTCTATAGAGAATTCCAATCATCATGAATACTAGTCATCAAGGGATAATATTATGAGAGTCTTATCTGTATTTTGTACCACAAGGAGAATTCTACGGATGTCACCATAATTATTTCTCATACTTTCCAGCCATAACAACAAATAAAATACATGTCTACCATTTTCCAAAGAGTCTGAAAGAAGAATACCCTTGAGACAGTTTTACTCCACAGATGATGGTTGCAGTAGTCTTAGACTCTTCAGAATCCAAGAACACGATGTTCAAAGGGGCCTCAGACACAAGCTAGTCCAGCCCTGTTCAATATGCAGAATTTTCTATTTTTCAAAATAATTTTGTTGTGGTGTTTTTTTCTTATTGCTTTGTTTTAGACTTGCTGGACTTTATGAGATACAATATTACTTAGAAATAACATTCTTATTGCACTTATATACATATAAGTGCATATATACACCTATATCTAAAGGAAAATAAAACCTTGTTTAGAAGGAAAATTATTATACAGCCAAAATCTAGAGAGAGGTGAATAGCTTTGCCCTTGTCAATAACAGCTGTTCCTCTAATGAAAGTATGTTGTACAATTTCTGAGCATAAAGCATCATCCTAAAGAAGGAGAAGGCTCACAGCTGAAGAAGTCCTAGGTGGAGTTGGGAGGAAAACACTGACAGAACTAAAAGGATGCTTTATGAAACAGTCATCAGTCTGTGGGGAGTTCGCAGATGCATCTATAGCTGCCTCTGTTCTGAATAAATCCAATAACTCTGGAACCTGTTTTTTTTTTTTGCATTTGAGTCATCCCTTTTCGATTGCTGGGAAGAAAGTGTGAAGGCTTAACCAATATTAAAATTTCTAGCCCTGGATGGTAAGATTGGAGAAGTCTTGAAGGAACTTTAACAGCCATGTTGCAAAGCCAAAATTACATCCAAAAAATAAAAATAGACCACCAAAGGAAGGTTTTGACCTGAAGAGTGGTAGAAGACTATATTTAGACGTAATGACATCTCATCAATACAATGGGGGAAGATGTTAATTGTTTCATTAATAGGATGGAAGGACTCTTTTTGAATATGAATATTTGGAAGTACAGGCAACATAACATTGATTCAGGGTCCTATCCAAGCAAAGAATGAAATAGACAGTATTTGGGATCAGCAGCCACAATATCAGACAGCCCAGTTCTTTTATTTTCTGATGCTTAACAGACTGAGATTTGGGTCAAACTTCAATTCTTTCATTTGCAAGTGAGTATAATAATAGTACTACCCTCTGATGTTAGTGGTGATAGTTTAAATGGATACCAACTGTTAACTGTTTACAAAGGACAGCCAAGTCGTCAAAAGTCCTATTCATTTACATTGAATCTAAGATGATGAGATGCATTTTCAGAGAATGCTATAAATCAGTGAACATTTTTCTTTCATTAATATTTTTGCTATGTTTATATATTCATTGTTTTCAACTGTAGCATTTTAAATGTTTATGATATTCAAAACCTGTCCATTTCTAACCCTCTTCTTTCCACCCGAGCCAATATTCCATTTGTAATGACAAAGCTAGAGAAAGACAATGCCAGCTCATTCTCAGCATCCAGCAGCAAGGCCTTGTTTACGATTGTACAGCTGAGTCAGCCTCTGGACACAAATACCTGGAATAGAGGTTTTCCTCATACTTGTCTCAGTGCCCAGCTATACTCATGCAGTGCTCCCATTCACCCCACTAGAGTCTAACAACTAAGCAGCATGCCAGTGTGAACAGGTATAGCAGCATATGCTTGAAGAGACAGAACACATGGGTGTTTACTGGCATGAGTTGGATCTGTAGCTCACTTTCCAGATGAGTCAGATATACAGTTTAATGGCTTCCTTCAGTCTTAACAAGAAATATAGGAAATCTTACACAGCAACCCACATGCAAATATTTGAACTGATGCTCTTTTAGGTGACAATGTTTCCCTCACATCTTTCAGTCTGTGAACTAGAATTGTAGCAGAAGCAGTGTTAAAGGCTTTCCATCTTAGTCAAAGAAGAAATGTCCACACTGTATAGAACAGTCAAAAGGTATCATCCTGACATCAGCATTCCCCACGGGACACAAAATGAGTCTCCTATCTGTACTGTGGAACTCATGCCTAATTAAGGATCAGAGGCCTGTGATTTTGGGCCTCTGTAGTTCAAGTGATTACGCTTTGGCCTCAAACAGCACTCAATGAATTGGTCTTGTTTTAGGCTCAGAGAGTTATGTCTAAATGAGAGGTTTTGCTACTTCCTGTAAGAGGTAGGATTGGGCAACTGTCATATTAATTCCATGACACCCTATTGTTTGTGCTGAGCTTCACACATAGCATCATACAGCACACACAGTTTAATCCAGAAGCACACATTTCAGGTTTCATCACATCCTACATCTGGTTAAAGTCGCTCCAGCTATCTCAAAGGCCACAGTTTTGCCTATTTTCCACCTTAAGAAAACCCAGCTTAAGGTACTCCTTAGTAAAAACTTTCCCAACTGGCCTTTATGTTTCCAATTTGCTTTTCAACCAGCCTTTGAATTCCAGTACCTTGAACATTGCGTTATGCATAATATATCAACTTCACACCAACTTAGAAATGGTTCACTTAGGAATAAAAATCTATAAAATGTGGCTCAAGAAGAGAGCTTGAGGCAGTGTCCACTTTGGGGAGTTAAAGCAGAGCAGCAATTATCCAGAGCAAATATGTCACCTATGATGAATAAAGTCAGTTACATTTAGGAGGGCTATGCTGAAAGAAATAAAATCTAAGGGGTCCTATTCATTCCAAAGAGATAACAGGTGTGATGGTTTGAATAAGAAAGGCCCTGATAATTTGACATACTTGAATACTTGTTTCCTTGGTGGGCTGTTTGGCAAGTATTAGGAAATGTGGCATTGTTGGAGGAGTGGTGTCATTAAGAGTGGGCTTTGAGCCAGGTGTGGTGATGCATGCCTCTAATCCCAGCACTCTGGGAGGCAGAGGCAGTCAGATCTTTGTAAGTTCAAGTCCAGCCTGGTCTACAAAGTGAGTCCAGGTCAGCCCAAGGTTACACAGAGAAAACCCTGTCTCAAAAAACAAACAACAAAAAAGTGAGCTTTGAGATTTCAGAAGCCCATGTCAGGCCTAGTCCCCAACCTCCCTCTCGCTCCCATTATCTTGCAGATAAGATGTAAACTCTCAGGCTACTGGTCAGTGCAGTGCCTGCTGCCTGCTGCCATGTTCCCTGTCATAATGGTCATGGATTTGCCCTCTTAAATTTTCAGGAAGCTCCCATAAAATGCTTTCTTTTATTAGTTTCCTTGATCCTGGTGTCTTTTAAGGTAATAGAAAGGTAATTAAGACACATGGCAACAGATGAGGACAGATGACTGGGGATAAGGTGATGGAGAACATGTAGGAAATTAAGTGTGAAGAATGTGATACAGCAAAGCTTAACACAGCGGTACGGTGGAGTGGTGAGAGAGGGCCCCCACTGAGGGATCCTACCCAATTCTCTGGTGATAGCTCAGACATAAATGAAATAACTTGCTATTGTAAAGGAAAAGAGGTATTTTAGAGAGTTTTTTTTCCCACATCAGCCTAAAATAAATATGTGGTAACCAAACTGAACAGAAAAATTAATCAGTTAGTTAGAGAGTTAATCTACACATTCCAATAAAAATCTCAGCCTCCCATCCTGCTTTTTGATCACTTCCCTCTGATGGGACTTCCCTACCAGGCCACAGGGGAGAAAGAAGAACTCAGTCCTCATGTGAATAGATGAGCTGGAGTGTCTGGGGTGGGGCTCCCTTATTCTAACGAATAGGGGAGAGGGGATGTTGGAGGAAGGGTGGGTCTGGGAGGAGAGAAAGGAGGGACCTATGACCAAAATGTAAATTGAGTTATAATAAACAAACAAATAAATAAATAAAATAATCTCAGCCTAATTTACCTAGTAAACTGTTCAACTCCTCATTCATAGCTCTTGTTTCCAAGTTACATGTCCTGGAGTCTTCTACTTTAGATTATTATCATAGGAAAACAGCCACAGAACCCTAGCAGAATGTAAAGTCTCATTCTTCCTCTGAGGGATGGTTAGAGCTCCATGCATCTCTGCAGAGTTGCACTACTAGGTGGTCATGAATTCAAACAAATCAGCCTAGTGGTCCCAAGGAAAAGTCCAGTCTTAGATAAAAGCCTAAACCATACTAAATACTAAATAAATAGGTAGAATAATAAATAAATAGGTTGAATCAACATACGATATGATGCTGAGCATCATAAATCCTCAGGATATTCAAGTCACAACCAGAGTGAGGCATCACTTTATACCTGTTACAGTGGCCATTTTATTTACTGAATGGGTATCAGAGAGTTGTGAATGTATACAGGTGTGTCTTTGCCATGGCACAAGTGTAGAGGTGTTGGTACCATGTGGATTCTGGGGACCCAACTCAGGTAGTCAGGTTAGCTTGCAAGCACCTTTAAATGCTGAGCCATTTTGATGGCCCCACTAGTTTTAATTTTGGCAGGAATATAAAATAAATCAATTTCTATCCATTACTGATAGAAATATATTATGGATATAGATATTATAGGAATAGTTTAATGAATCTTTATAAAACTGAAAGCAACTTTTTACCCTATGACCCAGACATTACACTTTGGATCTATACCTAAAGGAAATAAAAACATGAATTTGATGAGATATCTGAACATCTACGTTCACTTCAACAGTTCTCACAATGGTGAAAACATAGAAGGAACCCAGATGTCTATCAGCAGATGAAGAAACACATAAAAGGTATCCATGCACCATAGGATGCAATTATGCCTTTGAAAGGAGGGAGACTTTGACATATGTTTCAACATGGATGAACCCTGGGGGCGCTCTGCTGAATGAAAACAGTCAAAAAGGACAAATACAATTGATTCCACTTAGATGAAGTAGCAAGACCAATCTATTTTTAAAGAGATGGAAGTAGAATGGGGGTCCTTGGGCACAGGGTAGGATGGCATTGGGTTTTTGTGCAGTGATGTGTAGTTTCAGGTTGGAGATTGAATGATGATATAAATAGACTAATGCCATTGGATTACACACTCAAAATTATTAAAATAATAAAGGTTATATTAATGCTATCATAAGAGCGTTTTTACCAAAAATTTTAATTATTAAAAATTATACTTCAGTTTACTAGAATTCCACTCTGTATCAACTATAGGAAAAACACCAAGCTACATAAACCATATACATAAAAACAGGCAAATACCTAAACCACAACCACATTCCATCTTATAGCAAGGCTTTTAGAAATAAACCAAATGGGGGCTGTTGAGATGGCTCAATGGGTGCAAGCACTTGCTGTGCTAGATGAACATACAGGTTCGATCCCTAGAATCCAACTAATTATGGAAGGACAGGATTGATTCCACAAAGCTGTCTTCTGATGCCTATGTGCACGTTATGGCACTGACACAGTCTGACTCACACACAAATTATGCACACACAATAAATTAAAAGTTGCTTAAATTTTACAATAAACCAGGGGTAAGACTCAAATAATGGAAGCTGAAATATCTCACCTTCAAAACCTCTCGGCTCACTAGCTTCTACTAGTCAGGACACCCACTCTCATTACAAAGGTCTCCCATCAAGACAGCTCAACATCTTTTAAGAGCTAAAGACCAAGAACAAAATCAAGATTTGCTGAGAGACACCAAAGTCTGCTCTTTCCACTATTCCAGGACTCAGAAAAAAGTGACTCTTGTCCACTCCTGCACGGGACTCTGTAATAAAACTTTTGGTTTCCTTAAAAACCTCAGTTATGTTATGTAAATGTGTTTTTGTTTTAATCCCAAGTGTGGATTTTAGTTTGGGCTTCAGTTTGTCCACAGCTGATAATTGACTCTGGCGGGGGATGTTCTATGCCAACTGGTAGTGGTCTGCCTAACGCAGCATGGAGAGGCAGAACTCAGCATCAAGGTCTAGAACTCTGAAGGATATAATATAAATATGAAAGCCCAGAGAGAGAAAATGTGGTGTGTGGCCTGTGGCATGTGGCATGTGGCATGTTGCGTGTGATAGTTTGGAGAGTCCAGAGACAAAGAGCAAGGCAGTTTGGAGCAGACAGGCAGAGAGAAACGTTTCAGGGCAGTAGCTTGGAGCAGACTGCTGCATTTGCTGTTGACAGAGATTGGTATAGCCCCCAAAGAACCCAATGACCCTGAACAGCTAGAAGTAAAGGGGGTCTGCGCCCCTCTCCCCACTAACCTTCTCTCTCCTACTTAGGGTTGGGGATTGGAAGGGGAGGCTTTAAGGAACCCAAATTATAAAATAGAGTTTAAAATATGAGCACAGAGACCCTCTGCAGTAGGCTCCTGTCCTGTTACTTGTTTTCTCCTACTTTCAATGTCCATCCCATTTGTCTTTCTAAGTGAGGATTGATCATCATACCCCAGGTCTCCTTTCTTGTTTATCTTCTTTAAGTGTACAGATTTTCTTATATTTATCCTATCTTATAGGTCTAGTACCCACTTATAAGTGAGTATATACCATGTGTGTCTTTCTGCTCCTGGATACCTCACTCAGGATGATTTTCTCTAGATCCCACCATTTGTCTAAAAATTTCATGATTTCCTTGTTTTTAATTGCTGAGTAGTATTCCATTGTGTAAAAGTACCACAATTTCTGTATCCATTTGTCTTTTGATGGACATCTGGGTTGTTTCAAGGTACTGACTATTACAAACAAAGCTGCTACAAAGATGTTTGAGCAAATGTCCTTGTTATGTACTTGAACATATTTTGGATATATGCTTAGGAGTGGAATAGCTGGATCTTGAGGTAGCACTAGTCCTAATTGTCTGAGAAAGTGCCAGATTGATTTCCAAAATGTTTGTTCAAGTTTACATTCCCAAGTTTACATTCCCACCAGCATTGGAGGAGGGTTCCCTTTCTTCACAACCTCTCCAGCATGTGTTGTCACTTGAGTTTTGGATCTTAGCCATTCTGATGGGTGTAAGGTGTAATCTTAGGATCATTTTGATTTGCCTCTCTCTGATGGCTAATGACATTGAGTATCTCTTTAAGTATTTCTCTGCCAGTCTATATTCCTCTACAGAGAATTCTCTGTTTAGCTCTGTACCCCATTTTTTCATTGGATTGCTTGATTTATTGCTTTTTAACTTCTTGAGTTCTTTATATATTCTGGATATCAGCCTTCTGTCAGATATATGGTTGGGGAAGATTCTTTCCCAGTCTGTAGGCTGTCCTTTTGTTCTGACGACAGTGTCCTTTGCTTTACAGAAGCTTTTCAGTTTCATGAGGTCCCATTTATTGATTGTTGCTCTTAGAGCCTGTGCTGTTGGTGTTTTATTCAGGAAGTTGTCTCCTGTGCCAATGAGTTTCCAAACCTTCAGCAGAGAGCAGAGAAAGATCATATGAAAGAAGGGAGAGTTAGTATGATCTGGAGAGGACAGGAGCTCCACAAGGACCAAATACATCAGGGTACAGGGGTCTTTTATGAGATTGTTTCTCCAACCAAGGACCATGTATGAATATAACCTAGACCTCCTGTTTGGATGTAGCCCAGGGTAGCTCAGTATCCAAGTGGGTACCCTAGTAAGGGGAACAGGGACTATTTCTGACATGAACTAAATGGCTGGCTCTTTGACCTCCCCCCACTCTCGAGGGAGGAGCAGCCTTGCTAGGCCACAGAGGAGGACATTGCAGCCAGTCCTGAAGATACCTGATAAGCTAGGGTCAGAGGGAAGGGGAGGAGGACCTCCCCTATCAGTGGACTTAGAAAGGGACAGGGAGGAGATGGAGGGAGGGGGGGGGATTGGGAGAGAATAAAGGAGGAGACAATGGCTGGGAAACAAAGTAAATAACCTGTGATTAATATAAAAAATAAAAATTATTTTGAAAAATGAGCACAACAGGATTTATTGTCAGTTCAACTCACTTGAAGGTGGTGGGAGGCAAAGAAAGATTAGTCCACCAGCCCACCCCAGACATTGATGTGATGTGCATAAAGGACACATGACCATGATAGTGAGGCACCTGACTCTACTCCCAACCAGTCCTGGATACCAGCCTAATTCCTAGAGTCAAATTCACCTAAAACTTCAGAGAAGCCCTGTACTTCTGATAAGTGGGTTAATAAACAAACCAGTGCACAGAATTGCAGGCTAGAAAGAAGGTCCTGCTGGCTTTCCCCTACCATCCTCTGCCTAGTCACCTGTCCTTCAGTGGTGAAGGCTAGTCCTACCTTGTTATGGACTGTTGCCCCAAAGGTTCAAATTATCAGGTTTTTGTTGTGTTTGCTGTTGTTGTTTTTATACCTTCTCAACTACTGAATAACAAGTCATTCTTAGAGTAAAGTTGGATGCAATATCATCTCGCAGGTTTCTTAACTATTTCAGGGTCTGCTTTATTCTTAATTCGACTATAAGGCACTAATTGAATTTCACAGCCCTTTTACTTGATAGCAGCCAAATCATAATATACGGCCAGAAATTTGTGACCTAATTGAAATTCTTCAGCAAAGTCTCTTGGGTAGAAATCCAACCTTCTGTAGTAACATCCCTTTAGTAGGTCTTGGTATGCATTTTAAGTTTTTAATAATTGTTTATGTACTGACTGTTTGAATGGCAAGGCATAATAAAATTATTGTGCTCACTAAAAGAACAAGCGCTAAGATTATTTTTTGCTTAGTTTTGAATTGGCATGTAATAGTTATACATACCCATCAAGAATAACATTATACTAAGTAGATCAAAGACCTCAACATAAAACAAGACACACTAAACCTGTTAGAAGAAAAAGTGGGGAAGAGCCTTGAATTCATTGGCACAGGAGACAACTTTCTGAACAGAAAACCAACAGTTCAGGCTCTAAGAGCAACAATCAATAAATGGGACCTCATGAAACTGAAAAGCTTCTGTAAAACAAAGGACACTGTCGTCAGAACAAAACGACAGCCTACAGAGTGGCAAAGGATCTTCACCAACCATATATCTGAAAGAGGGCTAATATCCAGAATATATAAAGAACTCAAGAAGTTAAAAAGCAATAAATCAAGCAATCTAATGAAAAAATGGGGTACAGAGCTAAACAGAGAATTCTCTGTAGAGGATTGTACAGTGGCAGAGAAACACTTAAAGAGATGCTCAATGTCCTTAGCCATCAGAGAGATGCAAATCAAAATGACCCTGAGATTACACCTTACACCCATCAGAATGGCTAAGATCAAAAACTCAAGTGACAACACATGCTGGAGAGGTTGTGGAGAAAGGGGAACCCTCCTCCATTGTTGGTGGGAATGTAAACTTGAATAATCATTTTGGAAATCAATCTGGCACTTTCTCAGACAATTAGGACTAGTGCTACCTCAAGATCCAGCTATACCACTCCTAAGCATATATCCAAAATATGCTCAGGTATGCAACAAAGACATTTGCTCAACCATGTTCATAGCAGTTTTATTCATAATAGCCAGAACCTGGAAACAACCCAGATGTCCATCAGTGGAGGAATGGACACAGAAATTGTGGTACATTTACACATAGAATACTATTCAGCAATTAAAAACAAGGAAATCATGAAATTTGCAGGCAAATGGTGGGAACTAGAAAAGATCACCCTAAGTGAGGTATCTCAGAAGCAGAAAGACACACATGTTATATGCTCCTTTGTAAGTGCATATTAGACAAATAATATAGGATAATCATAAAATCTATATACCTAAAGAAGCTAAGCAAGAAGGAGGACCCTGGGTAAGATGATCAATCCTCATTCAGAAAGGCAAACTAGATTGGCCTTGGAAGATGGAGAAAACAGGGAACAGGACAGGAGCCTACCACAGAGGGTCTCTGAAAGACTCCACCCAGCAGAGTATTAAAGCAGATGCTGAGACTCATAGCCAAACTTTGGGCAGAGTGCAGGGAATCAAAGAAGGGGGAGTTAGAAAGACCTAGAGGGGAGAGGAGCTCCACAAGGAGAGCGACAGAACCAAAAAATTTGGGCCCAGTTTTCTTTTCTGAGACTGATACTCCAACCAAGGACCATGCATGGAGATAATGTAGAACCCCTGGACAGATGTAGCCCATGGCAGTTCAGTCTCCAAATGAGTTCCCTAGTGAGGAGAACAGAGGCTGTCTCTGACATGAACTCAGTGGCTGGCTCTTTGATCACCTGGCAAGTACTCCAGTGTTTGAGTAAATAACAAGTTGATGAATAGGCAGATAGCTATGACACTGATGATCCTATGTGAACATATAGGTTATTTGGGGCTGACGGAAGAACCATCAATCCAAGAAGGATGCAGGAAAATAAGTATTGTGGAAGAGGACAATGTTCTCCCATCAATTGGGGAGCTGCCAAAGGGAACACAAAGCTTTCAAGCACTTTAGAAGAATTATCTACTAACCATCTTAGGTCTCAAGGTCAGTTCTGGGATGATCCAAGCTAAGAGCCTAAGGCAGAACCCTAGAGAACATGCATTCCTAGGGTCTCACAAGCGCAGCTGCACCTGAGAGCATGGCTTCCTTTGATGCTTCACGTCTATCACTCGAGCTCCAACCATGTTGAGCCGAGCAGTGTGTTAGAAGCTTCGACTATAACAGGTACTGAGGTATTGTGTCTATCTTTAAAACATCATGGGGTAGTAGATCCAGTGGGACAGACCGACCAAGGCATGAATAGAGGAAAAGTGAGCATCTCTATCGGTCCAAGGGCTCAGAAAAATGAGATGGGACTTTGGAAAAGACAAGAGGACAAGAGAGAAGAAGGACAAGCAGCCTCTCCAAGAGCACCTGCAAAGGCTAAGACCCTGTCAGGGACATAAACATTGCAGAAAGGTGACCTACCCGAATGACAGTAAGCAGAAGGCTCCTCCAATTCTGATTTGTCCTTTTAGCCTGGAGCTCCACTTCAAGAATTCTATCAAAATCTGGTCCTTTTTTCCCGTGAAACCAATGTGTTGTCTAAATTGAATGTCTCAGCCTGGAAGGCCCATCAGTCTCCTGGTTCTGCCTGGTCCTGAGCTTCACAAGAACAGGGAGGAGGCCTAGGCTGAGCCTTGCTGCACACTCAGATGTATTTTTAGCTTCGGCAGAAAATAACAGCAGTATGCGTTTAATAATAATAAAAAGAAAAGACAGAGAAAAAGAAAGACTCAAGCCTGGGGAATGATCTAGTGCCAATGTTGGAGCAATCAGGGATAGGATATGTTTCCAATTGAATTACTACTGTGGTCACAGTTATAAAAAGAGAGGGAAGAGAAAAATGTGAGGCTGGTCAGCTTCTTGGGAGCATTTAATCTTCTCCGCTCTAATTTTAACATTCAAAGACACATGAGCCAACTCAACCCTTAGGAGTTATTTCAGAGGCATGGGCCAGCACCGCAGTATGCAGGCAACACTGGTAACTGTGCTCCTTAAAGTGTTTTCTTCCCCTCTCTTTTCTTTCTCACAGCCTTCTTGTCTATTTTCTCCCACTTCTCTGTGGTCCCCTATTCTTTCCTGTTTTTCTCCTTCTCTGATTCCCTTCCCTCCTCCCCCTTCTCTTCTCCTCTCCTCCTCTCCTCTCCTCTTCTTCCTCTTGTATTTCCCCTCTCCTCCTCTCCCTTCTTTCTCATCTCCTTTCCCCTCTTCTCAATTTAGCTTCTATTCTTCCCACACTTCTCTTTTCCCTGTCCTACTCTGTCTCCTTTCCTCCTCCCTCTACTCTTTTCTTTCCTTTCCCTCTGCTTCCGTATTTCTTCCAGTTTGGGCTCTACTGTCTCTTCCACCCACAAGCAGATGAGATACAGTGTGCACATTTGTGATAAGGGTAGAACTGAAGTTTAGACTCTGACAATACAGAAAATTCTGGATGTGGAGCTAGAGCTCAGAGAGGGGTGAGAATGCTGTCACCTAGAAACAGATCCTCAGGATCATGTGGTGAGCTTCCTTCAGCCTCCAGCCTTCATATTTTATTTTTTTAATCTATTTATTGTGTTTTATTAATTACAGTTTATTCACTTTGTTTCCAAGCTGTAGCCCCCTCCCTAGTCTCTTTACAATCCCATTCTCCCTCATCTCCTCTCATGCCCCTGCCCAAGTCCATTGATAAAGGGAGGTCCTCCTCCCCTTCCCTCTGACCCTAGTCTGTCAGTTCTAATCAGGACTGGCTTCATTGACTTCCTCTGTGGCCTGGTAAGGCTGCTCCTCCCTCAGCGGGAGGTGATCAAAGAGCAGACTACTGAGTTCATGTCAGAGACAGTCTCTGTTCTATTACTAGGGAATCCACTTGGACACGGAACTGCCACAGACTACATCTGTTCAGGGGTTCTAGATTATCTCTATGAATGGTCCTTGGTTGGGGTATCAGTCTCAGAAAGGACCCCTGTGCCCAGACATTATTTATTTATTTATTTATTTATTTATTTATTTATTTATTTGTTTGTTTGTTTGCTTGTTTAATTATTTATTTATCTATGTATCTATTACTCTCCTTGTGGAGCTCCTGTCCCCTCCAGATCTTTTTATCTCTCCTTTCTTTGGAAAGATTCCCTGCACTCTGCCCAAAGTTTGGCTTCATATTTTAAATGGTCACAGACTATTCCACCCATCCTGATCAAATTTTACCTTCACAGCAGAATTGTCCTTCTCTTGTTACCTCCTCCCACCATTCATCCTATCTCCTAATTTTAACAAAATCACCATAATTAGCTACCACCTTTCTAGGGTCAGCTGACTGTTAAGCAATTACAGGAGTTATTTCATCCGTAGGTTGACACTGAAATTAAAAAAAAAAGCCATTATCTAATCTATGACTAAGCAGGGGGCCCAGAGAAGTTAATAGACTTCCCAACACTCATCCATACCCTGAGTAGCACAACCTGTATTGTGACTCATTCTGAAACCCAACCACCCATTGCATTGGCCCTTGGGGGTGACCTTCATCTACACCTGCCTGACACCTGCTGCCTCTCTCCTTGCAATGCCTTTCCAGCCTTTCCCAGAATCCATTCCTAGAGTGTCTTTGTTTGGCTCACAGATGTTGCAGTGTGTGTTCCAAGTATTCATGATAGTAACAAGCACACAGTCGGTTATTGCTGTATGCCACGCATTGCCAGCGTACTTCATGCACAGTCTCTGATCTCGTTTTCTTGACATTTTCATGGCTTACTGTTGTGATGTGCATTTTCCAAAGGAAGATCAATGCATGGAGTAATGAACAGGCTTGGCTAAGTAGATACCTTAGTATCTCCAAGCCCTGACACATGCTGAGTTCCAGGTAAATGCTGGAGGAGAGAACGGGGAGACAAGGTTTTAGCAACCCGCTTCAAAACTTCTGTTGTAATTGCCTTAGAAGATAAAGGGAAGCATGTCCTCAGGACAGGGGATACTCTCAGTTTGTGCATCTCCCAACTCCCAGGCTGAGCTATTGGGTCAGAAAAAAGTAAAATGAAGGATCTTGTCTTTGATAGGATACTATCTTCTACAAGAAATCCCAGCATGCATGACCGTTTCTGGTTGCTCCAGAATTATCTTGAAGCAGGCCATATTGTCACCTTCTGAGCCCAGGGTGAAGATCACACTTCCATTGTATCCAGTTATCCTTGCAGTGTCCTTCACTGGGTCCCTGCCCTGCTACTGTGCAACATGCTCAGGATCAGAAAGCCTCATGGGCACCAGGGGTAAAAAAAGAAAAAATAATAATAATGAAAGCCTAGAAAGCAGAATTATGCTGGAGGCTCTGTGTAGCAGATGGAGGCATCCCAAGATAAGGAGCTGGCTCCTGCTCACACCTGCCATTTTTACCTTTTGACTACTTTGAGGGTAATTGTGTCAAGAGGCCTTTGAATCAGTGAGAGATAGATTCCAAATTTATTTCTTCACTGCCTGGTTGCTGCAAGTCCCTGAACATATAATTAACCCCTCTCTGCCTGTCTCCTCATCAAGAAAATGGGCATGATAATTGCTAAATCCTGGCTTGGGGATGTAGCACAGTGGGTAGATTGCTTGCCTAGTATGCAAGAACTTTTTTTTCTTTTTTTTTTTTTTAAGTATGTTTGATCTTTTTTGTGGTAGAAGTGAATACTGTGTTCTCCAGGGGTGACCAACTATTCTTCTTTGTCTTTGAGAGGTTGCCTGGGTCATAGGACTCAAAGTGGCCTGATTTGGTCACACTAGCTATCTGTCACACAGAACCTTGGTGGTGGTGTTTCTTCCTCAGAGAAAGAAGATGAGATTCTAAAAAAAAAGCAAATGTGGGCTTCCATTACCTCCTGCTGTTCCAGGTTATCCTCTGGCTTCCCCTGTAGATTTCAGTGTTGGTTTTTAAACAAAGGAGGTGAACCATGTATTCCAACCAAGTTAAGTACAAGTTGGCCATCCTTGAAAGGTTTCTTTCTCAGTGCTTGTATCTGCACAGGTGAGTGCCTCGTCCAGAGAATGTGAGTGTGCCCTTTGGGTCCCTAAGGATCAAGTTTCCATGGTGTTAAATTTATACCAATTTCCCTTACCTGCTTCATACCATACTGACACCTCCCATGGCCAAAGTCCTCAGTTTGATAGAAAGCAGAGAATAAAGTGCTCTAAGAGTAATGGAAGGAGAACCATCAGGCTCTTAGTGTTTTGCAAGAAGGATGTGAGATGGCACAGCCTCACTCACCCAATTGGGAGAGATTGCCTGATCAATGTGCTGAAGGTATGGTCAAAAGACCTGATGCCCGGCAGAGGAAACCTTCTACAAACATGTAAAATGTAAATGTAAAATACTGGTGGTTGTTCACCATCTTATTTCAAATGTATTCACTCACGTATTTGTCAGCACATACTCCAAAGGATACATGAACTCCCTAGAAGGCCTTTACTGCAAAACTCATAAGCTCTGTGCTCAAGTCCTTCTCCATCTTTGTGCTACTAACAAGACTGTGGTAATACAAAGTTACTAACTAATCTATCTTGCTGACCCTTATTTGCTGACCTATAGACTGATAGCAGTCATATTTTTCTATAATTTTATACTACTACGTTAACACTAGAAGAATTGTTCAATGGGAAAGTGGTAAACACGTGTGTATTATGCTGAGTTAGTTGGAGCCTTTTATTGTTTGTCTTGGTCATGTTCATAGCAGTAGCTTCATCAACTATTCATCATTTTACCTTTACCTCTCTAACATGCACTTCATCATCCAAGAACAAAGTATAGGTCTTATTAATCTAGCTGGTCTGGTTTTCACTATTTACTAAACCCTTCCCTCAGTCTGAATCTGTTCATAAAATGGACATTATGGTAGATGTCATACACAGTTGTATCCACAATCAAGTGACATCATAGGTACTATGCAAGCTGCAAGCCACTCTAGGAAATAAATTCAAAACAAAACCAAAAAGCAAACCCAGAACTCTTAACAGTCCAACAAGACATGAACATGGTCAATGCAAGTGCTCCACAGCCAGCTGCTCTGTCAATCTGGGGATCTTTTGCCAGATCTCAAACAAGTAACTCTGATGTAGGTAGGTAGAGCTTAGGTCATTGACCTGGTATTGAATGAAGGTGTCCATTAAACACCTATGCACTTAGCATATTAAAAAGCATTAAACGGCTAAAAAAAGAAAACGGTAGCACCAATGTGTATGCTATTCAAAAGATTACAACATATAGACCTATACTTTCTAAGGGGTAAAAGTTGTATAGAGACAGAGGAACCAAGGAGCTCTGAATCATAGAGTTAATAGCCCACGACCAATGTCTCAGAAGAAATATTGAAATACACAGTTCTCTTGGGTGGCTGCAAAAATAGCATACGCTAACCAAACATGGAGACAAGTATACCCTGTCTACTATATATTAAGCATTGTATTTAAGCATTGTGCCTATGATTTTTTTCCAATCCTAGCAGCAATTTTAATTTCATGGCAATTAAACTATACCAAACATGTATAGGGATTGAATCTCAAAGCCTTATACTGAATGAAATTGCCTTATACAAAAGTGGGGACATACCGGCACAGTTTAATTTAAACCAAATTCTAGAATTGGAAAAAGAATACACACACACACACACACACACACACACACATACTTCTCTGAAGGAAGCCCAAATGGTATCCTTAACTGAAGAATTCCCATACTGGGTCCCAGGGCTGTTATAAAGGGAAAGTCAAAGACATTTACTAATTGGCCCTGATGCCCAAGGGGAAGGCTGTCATCACTAAGACACAGCCCTTTGGTCATCAGGATGGCCTGTTTGCAGTGTGTGGCTGGAAAAGAGGAGGAGCCCAAGTATTCCTGGAGCCACCAGACAAGAGTCTCAGTCCTGTCAAGTAATTATTCAATTCCACAATGTTCTTTATACTATTCAGGGAACTTCTATTTAGTTATCTATATGCAATAGTTGACTCTGCTCCAGACGTTGTGTAGCATGGTTCCAGTAGGATCTTTATTTAGAACGATGTAATCAGCTCTGCTTTTTCTTTTTGAAAGTGAGTAGTGGAGAAAGCTCCTAGTGTGATATAGGACTAAAGAGGTATAGAAAGTTATAGAGAGGTATAGAGAGAGTTCTGGAAATAAGTAGCTCTATCCCTCAAATGACCAGGGCTCTCCGGTTCCTTAGAGTCATAACTTGACAGGCTAAGCTGCCATCCCCAAACTTGGAAAACTGTTAAGTCAATCAGTTGAGCTGTCTTGAATGGATTCTGCTCCTGGCTCTTGTTCATTAGTGACACTTGCTCCCATCAGATATCTGCCTAACCTATTTATTTTTTTTCATGACATTACCAGATACATAAGCTACTTTTTACTTAACAGTTTGGGGAAACCAAGACAGTAAGTGGTTTGTCTGAGTACAGCATGACTGGAGGCAGAATCTGAATGTGCCCTGACCAGGTTTCACAGCTCAGCCACCTACTTTATGCCACCAACCTAGCCTGTCAGAGCAGTGCACACATTGTCTCTCATTTTCACTCTTTATGCTTTCCTCCTGAGAGACCACACGTAATGGTTTTCTCCATGCTTGACCAAACAAGCAAAACTGAGAACACAGGCAAGAGAGCGCTTCCTCTGGAAAGAGCCTACCTCCCAGCATCTCCAGCCACTTCAAAAAACAAAGAAACTACTAAATCTACACTTAATTGTGGGCCCAGTCCTGCTAGAGGCCCCATTACACTCTTGGGTCGCCCAGGCAGATGAGAAGTTTCTCTCCGGTGACACAAAGGGCTGCAAGTCACTCAAAAGTGATAGCGAAAGACCTTCAATAGGAAGGCCTGATTGATGGACGCTGGGAGAATGCATTCTTTGCAGACCGTGACAGAGTGGCCCCAGCCCCGATCCATTCATCTTCAACAGACCAAGCTTTTTTCCTTCCCACTAGGGAAAATGAGCCTCTAATCCAGAGCACGGCCGCACCTGCCACATTCTGTTTCCATGGCGGTGACTGTCTTGAGATCACTCTTTGAAGAGCAGATTTAAAAAAAAAAAATGTTGCAGCTGGAAGGATGGCTTCTAATATCTTTATCCTTGAATGATGTTTCTGACCCACAGGAAAAGGGTAAATTGTGCTTTGATGCCAGAAAGTTTATTCTGACAATTGAATCTCATCATTCCTCAAAAGCCACAGGAATTTCAACGCTTCCACCGGAAAATATTTTGGGCAAGCTCCCAGGTGAATGGTGTCTGAAAATCAGTTGAAGTAAATCACTCAGATTGTGCCAGTCTTTGTGCACAGTGTGTTACATATCTGTTGTCCTTAATCTCCACGGTCAGCCTGGAGGTCCACCTGCCCAGCCAACTCCTACTAAGGGCAGGGCGGTTTGATGCTATTTGGGTATAGCCTCAAATGAAGACTGAGTGTAGTTTAAGTATGCTTTGCACAGACAGTCCTTGATAAAAGTGAAAATGGCCAATACATACACAAAAAACACACAACAGAATGTTCAAAGTTCTTAGCTATCAGGGAAATACATATCAAAACTACATCATGATCATGATCCCGTCATACTCCTGTCAGAATGGCTATTGCCAAGAATATAAAGAACAACAACAACAACAAAAAAAAAATCTGCTGATGATGTAGCAAATATGAACCCTCAAGTTCTGCTAAAAGCAATAAAAAGTATAAAAGAATGGAGGTTTCTCAGAAACCTGATACCACATGACCCACCTAGACCTCTGCTGAAGTACATACCCAGAGGATTCTAAGTCAGCATGCCACAGAGCTACCTGCATATTCATGCTTCTTCCTAAACGATTCCCGAGACCCAAAATGTTCAACTGGTCTCCATATATGTCAAGAAACGTTGCATAATGAATTCTATGGCTAGCTCCTTGATTTCCCCAGCCTCCTGTGGGAGGAGCAGCTTTACTAGGCCACAGAGGAGGACATTGCAGCCAGTCCTGGTGAGACCTGCCTGATAAGCTAGGGTCAGATGGAAGGGAAGGAGGACCTCCCCTATAAGTGGACTTAGAGAGGAGCAAGGAGGAGATATGGGAGGGAGGGTGAAATTGGGAGGGGATGAGGAAGGGGGCTATAGCTGGGACACAAAGTAAATAAACTGTAATTAATATAAAAATATATCAAAAATAATAAAAAATAAAAATATGAAAAAAGAAATGTTACATATGAAAATTAAGGAACATATTCACAGTAGAGTTTTTTTCATCGATAAAAAGTGAGGTCATGTCATTTGCATGAAAATGGAAGCAACTGGAAATGACCAGAATAAACCATATTCAGACAAATATCCATATTTTCCTCTTGTATGCAGAATCTATATTATATGTATGTGTTTATATATATATATATATGTACATATATATGTATGTATATATATATGAGACATCTAAGTTATATATATGAAAGTAGAAAGGGAAGTTAAGAGACTAGTGTGGGAGATAAGAAACAGTAGTAGAGAATAAACATGATCGAGGTACACAATACACACAATATTTGCACACAATGTGTGCAAATATGATGAATCCCACCATTTTGTAAAACTCATACATTTTAATACAAAAGAAAGAAGGGACCTACTATGTGAGTGCTGTGGCACCCTCTATGCACTAGTGGTACTGAGTTCATTCTCATGGGACTTCAGGTTCATTCATCAGCCATATGACTGTGAGAAAATTGCAGAAGCCTTGTTGGCAGTGGAAGTGAAAGCACTTTTATCCTGCAACTGACCTGATGATTACATCAACCCATGTGTTGCAGAGCCTGACACACACAGAGAAGGTACTCAGTAAGATGCTGAGTGATTCTTAGTGAAAAAAAAAAAAGAGAGGGTATGCAAGTTTGTGGAGAGGAATAGTATGTCACCATCAAAAACAAAACACCAGAGACTAGTATAATTAGCAGGTGTCCCAGTCATACCCTAATACCACATTTTTGCAGTAATATCCATCAAGCCACCTGAAAGGATGAGGATGATGGAAGAAGGGAGATTGGGAGAGGATATAATGAGGAAGAGCATACATATGATCTGAAAAGACCAGATGGAGTCATAGGAAGCTCTTGCACAGAGGAGAAGCATAGAGAAAGGAAACAGGGTTAGGAGACCATGTTGACAACTCTGGTATCACATCAGCTATAGCCACCATGTTTCTTTGTTGCCCACTGCTTATATTTCCACAAAATCTACAAATAGCTTATATTTCTACAAAAATCTTTTCTCAAATCATGATTTGTTAACAGTCCCCTGGGAATCTGTGCAGTTTACATAGGCTGAGTTTCTGCCTCCATATACAAATCCAGAAAATTTGGAGCTAACACCCAGGAATCCAAATAGCTCAGATGACTCTTGCCTACAAATTTTAAAGTGAGACATCTAAAACTGTGGAGTTCAAACTAGATCATGAAGAATCCTCTTCTGAACAACTTGGATTATAGTCAGGGGCCTTTGTGTCCAGAGGCCATTCATAACTGTTATAATAAGCCAAAGAAGTCTGTAACTCTCTAAAATTACAATCAGACAGGCCATGGAAGTTCAAACCTCAGAAGAATGGCCAGAGGAAGAATTACAACAAATCACTGCCCTTTCTTTCAGAGGGTGATTTTTTTTTTTTTAAGGCTACTAAGCATTCCCAAGTCTAAAGCCTAAAGAACATCCCACCTCCCAACTCCCAACTCAAGTGCAGCTTACAGGCTGTCTACAGAGCAAGGAAATTGCTCTGACTCTCCCTGATTCCAGAGATGGAGGAAAGAAAGAATCAGGTTAGGTCAATTGTGCTGACATGGCACTTGCAACAAGACAACAGCAGTCCAGATTATTTGACAGAGGTGTAAAGGACTGAGGCCCATTCTTGAGGGACTGTACTCTCTCAAGGAAAACGAGAAGAGGAACATTTTAAAGTTGAAGGCTATGACACAGAAAAGAAGAGATGAATTCCATATAGGAATAAAAACGGAAGGCTGTGGAGGAGGCTCTTGATCAACCAATCTGTTTATTGGGCTCAGGGAACTGTAGCCATGAGAATAAAAGAGTGAGAAGTACAGGTAGAGCAACACAACTATCTTCTAATGAGCCATGATTAGGGGATTGTAGAAAACACTGAAGATGAGCAGGCAATAACTGTTTGGATCACATCCAACAAGAACAGCAGGAAAGGAGCCGGGAAAGAGAAGTTGGAGGTAATTCATGAAAGCTCCGAATACCAGGTTAAGAAATGGGGTTGTTATTTTGACAACATGAAAAAACTTTATTCCAGTAATCTTAGGGAAGCAAAGAACAATGATTTGTAAGATGAGGGCACATTTATCAGCCTGCCCAACAGGTAAAAATATGTGGAAATGGACTGATACACTGGGCTGAATCCCAGAATGGAAGATCTGTTTTCTTAGAATACTTGAATTTTCCATCTGACCTTAATACTGCATTGAAGAACTAATAGTTGTGAAATAAACGTCTTTTAATTGGTTTGTATGTACAAAGATCAGTTTCAAGCTCCCCTAATTGTCTAGGCAGCAAAGATTAGGAAAGTTTTCCTGGGGCGGTATGGGGGGGGGGGAGAGCAAGGATCAGATAAAGAGCTAAGAGAAGAGAAGCCATCTATAGTTTTCATCATCTGAGTTTAATCACTTTTCCATCATTGCTTCAAGCGTAGTTGATAGAGTGATGATATCTTCCTCCAGTTCCCATTCTGCTTCTGGCAATATGACATTGCAACTCTACCCATCAAAAGATGAAGCCCACATTCTAAACCTTACATCAGCTGTGTCCTTCGATCTTCTTTTGTGAAAGAAAATATGGAGGAAGTGAGCAGTTTTTTTACCTAGGCCTCTAGAGGCCTTGAGTGATATTTCAGTCACTCAGAACCCTGAGCACAAGCTTAGGCTAGCCTGGTGAAGAACAGGATAAGTCCCTCCTGAGGCTATAAAATGCCCACCATCCCTTAGTTCCACCAGCTGGCAATCGACAGAAAGAACAGACAAGACCAGTCAAACCCAGCCTAGGATGAGCAGAACTGTCCAGCTCCCCCATAGACTAAAGAAAAATAATAGTTACATTTTAAGCATTAGTGTTGTGGTTTATTGTGAAGTAATAGTTAACTGATAAGGTATGGCTAAAATTTCCCCAGGGAACCTCTAACTTTCAGCTTCTCATGGCGGAGGAAGCTAGACCTTCCATCTCAAGGTATTATAGGCTAGATTGTATAAAAAAAAATGTGCACGAACCCTGCAGTCATTAGACACTAGTATTTTAATGAGACATTAGAAACTAAGACACATCCTTGCTGGCACAGAATATGAGAGTCGGCTCTTAACATTTGCAAAGGCCTGTCCTATTTTATCCTCACATGTCCCTTCTTGCAACTAGGAAATCATGGTTCAGAAAGGGAAATTAGTTTTCTAAATGCTTGCCCATTCAGCTGCGGAAACTCCATGCCCCACTAAGAATGAGACTCTTTTTCAAACACTTGGAACCAGGGCAGAGGAACCAGTAATTAGATTCTAAAGGAATCAACAGCATATCTGGGATCCATACTCAAAGCTCTGATTCCAGTCCTTTCTATATCCATGACATCAGCCTTAAATTGAAGAGCCGACCCTTATTCAAGAAAAGAAAGGGGAAAATTCCTACTTTGTATTTAAATTTCTTCTTTGTATTTAAATTCCTACTTTGTGTTGAGCTCTGAATTCAGCTCCCAATTACAGGGGTGAGTTTGGAGAGGCCATTCCTTACCAGAAAGAATCGAGGATGGCAGTACCTCGTGCTCATGGGTTCCTCTCTTCACTTCAGCTCTGTATTCTTCTGTATCAGTGCCCTGCTCAGAAACTCTGGTTCCAGCATAACAGATGAAACAGTCCCCAACAACCCCAGTTCTAAGATCAGCTCAAGATCTTAGAGAAAATCTCCAAATGTTCTGCTGATTCCTTACCTTGGACCTTGCTGAGATTGGATTTTATACAGATTTTTGAGCTAAAGACTGTATCCTGCAGAGTGGGCACTTAGATAGGCTCTCTTTCTGTTGAACTAAACAGTGATCTTCACATCACCAGCATAATTAAAGAATGTGTTTGAATGAAGGAATGAGTGGGCCTTGGCTGACAATGATTCAAATCCCTCTACCCTGCTAAGGGACAATCTAATCCAAATACACACACACACACCACCCCCCTTACATTCCAGGAGCTGAGTGTCATCTAACCAATAACCTTCCTGGGAAGCAAGACATGGCCTGCAATTCCAGAGGCATGTGTACCCCGAGCATATAATTAAATCAGAGGCAAGTAGAGCTGGTGAAGCAGGGAGACAGGCACAGACTCTTCAATCTAGGAATGTTCGCAGACCCTGTCATTACATCCCCCGCATGCTAATCTATCCCACTGGGACTCTGTAAACTCTGTGACTCTAACTGTCCTGGTTGAAAAGTGCATGAGTCCTCTTCTACACTGTGGCTTTTCTCCTCCTACTTTTGATAAAGGTCTTTTCAAATCTCCACCAAATGAATGAACAATGCCAAGCCCTGGAGGAGGTGTGGGATCCTGAAGATATTCAAGGGAAAATGCTATTCCACATTTTCACTGTGTAATATTTGACTGACTACTTAACCTCTCTGAGTCTCAGTACTTAGATCTATCAATGTCAATAATAAAATCTGTCTCCTGTGGTCACTGAAAGGATTATATGTCATATAACATCCCTCGCATGGCACTGGGAATGTGGCAAGGTTTAACAACTATCAGTATATATCTCCGTTATAGACATAAAATCTTCTGATTTCGTTTCTTATAGTCCAATACAGAAATAACCTTTGGAAATGGTGGCATTAAAGCATAATCAGGCGGTTACTGGACCACTCACTTATTTATTCCTTTAATTACTTATCTACCGAGCTTCTAATATTTGTAACGCACCCTCCTAATGCTGGGCCATAGCTGGGAGTAAGATACGGGCCTCTGGCACAAGACTAGTACTCAGGACCATCATCTGATGAGCAAAGCATCTAACTGCAATTGTATATTAGCTAAAGAGCAAGCATTGCCATGGCCCTTGAATTCTTATGAAGATTCTGGACATGTATGTGACATCTGTTCAAATGAGCTATAAGGTAATCTATGAGAAGACATCTTTCATACCCTATATACTGCGTAGTAAGTCCTAATGATTTGGAGGCAAACATGGAAGGGTAGAAGAGAAAGTGCTTTTTCCTTTTTCCCAGTGTTTGGCAACCTCTGTTGGAATCCACACTTAAGGGTACTCATGTTCTGGGATTCTTCTCTTGAGAAAGACATAGTAGCACCATGGGGGTCTGCTCAAACAAGCCATAGTACTTTCTTATCAACTAAGTTTGTGCCCCCTGTAAAATAGACATTTTTACATCTTCCCATATATATCTCATTTTCCCTTGGTGCCTTCAAAAGCAAGTATAACATTTTATTGATGCTTACTGTTTCTGCATTTGGAGACTTCTGAGACATAGTACATGGTCAATAAATAATAATAGCCTTAAAAAGAACATGCTTTTTTTTTTTTTAATCAGGAGTCGAATAAACCACTGTAATACATGCTGAACTCAGATAGTCTGGGCAGATTAGCTTCTGATGATCAGACCATGCTTCAACTGGGAATAGGGTGTCAAGGACATCTCAGGATGACTGAGGTGGGGGTTTCACACACACACACAAATAAATGATAAAATAAATCATCTTAAAAGGGAGCAGACAGAGGTAGAGATGTCAAAGGTAGGCTGCTTTCTGAGTCCCCTCTTTCAGCCTTGTCCTGTGCTCATTCAAGGGCCTCCTGGCAGCAAGAAGGAGTCACATACCGTACCTCCTAGACACAGGCGAAAAGAAAAAACATGTCTTTAAACAGAGTCAAATCCAGACTGAGCGAACTGCAGCTGGGGCTGCCCACAACTTCTCACCTGGATGGGAATTAGAGGCTAATATTGTGGCAGAGGCCTCTCCCCAAACCCCCAGCAAGAAAAACAGAGAGTGAAACTTGCTGAGCATCAAGGACAGATCGTATCCAAACCATTAAGTAGGCAGGTAATGTGATGTTCAAACATAACTGGATTTCTTAGGTTCAATCTCTGCAATCTCTCTGGGGAGGGAGGAAAAAAAAAAAAACAAACCTGTGTTTTTTTTCTTATCTGTTCCCAAGTCTGGGTTGTCAGAGTTAGCCGTGAGCTCTGCACCCAGGAATATGTTCTCCATTGTGTTCTTTCTGTGAAGAAAATTACAATGTGAAAAGGAAGGGGGTGGAGAGGAACATTACATTCTAAACAGTCTCAGGGAGATAATTGCAAAGTCTCCTTGGCGCTCTCCTCCTTCCCCCTCCCTTCCCGCCTTCTCCAACTGTTCTTCTGCCTCTAGGCCCTGGCACTAGGCCTGCCTTACAACTGTGACTGCAGACAGACCAGGATGCTAGGTCAGCTGGGGCTTCCTCACAGCGAGTGGCCAGCTGCTTTCTATCTTCCCTGGGCAGCATGGCATCCACACACTGCTGACAATGAGGGTCACTCAGAGGCTTTGTTCAGGGAAGATGGCAGATTCATTCTTTTTCTTGGTTGTTTGGGTTATTCATTCTCTGCAGGGCATGATTTGATTCAGATGAGATTATTTCAGGATCTTCACATACACATTAATTACTGCAGATCGCAGATCATTTTCCCCCTACAATGTCCAAAAGCTGCTCATGCATCTGGAGTCCTCATTTCATTGAGGACACTTTTAACCATTCTGTGAGGTGTTCGAATCTCAATTTCTATGTTAGGATGGAACACTGCATCTTTGTGAGTTCATGTTACTATCTGTGTTAGTTTGTTTTCTGTTACTGAGATGAACACCATAACCAAAAATAACTTCGGGGAAGAAAAGGTTTCTCTAATCTTACACTTTACAGTCCATCCTTAAAGGAAGTCAGGGTAGAAATTCAAGGCAGAAACCTGGAAGCAAGAATTAAAGCACAGGCCATAGAGGAATGATGCTTACTGGCTTCCTCCCCATGGCTTGCCAAGCCTGCTTTCTTGGACCACTCTGGATCACATGCCCAGGGTTAGCACTGCTTACCATGAGTTGTACCCTCCTGCAGCAATCATTAATTAAGAAAATGCACCATAGACTTGCCTGCAGGCCACTCTTATGGAAGTATTTTCGCCATTGAGGCTCCTCTTGACAGCTGATTCTAGTTTGTGCTAAGTGAACCAGCACAAGTTCCGTACTCTAGTTCACAAGCTGCTGACAGAACCAAGATCATGGGCCAGATCCTACTGATTTCTCTCTTGATGCACCTGTTTCTCAGAACTGATAAAAGCCAGTAGGAGCCCTTGGTGTCTTTTGATACTCATAAAAAGAGAGAAATCTTGGCTAAGGTATTTCTAGAAGAAGAGACCTGGTCTCTTGATGAATGAGAAGCTTCAGAGAAGTGAGAATTTCCCTTGCTTGGAGAGCACCTAAACAGTCATTTCCATTACAAACATGGAAGGAACTATGCCTGCCAGGCCACTAACAGGTGCTAGACATCCGACTTAGGATGATGAGTCACTCTCTCCTCTCCTGTGCACAGCTTAGAAGAATACACAACAAAGAAAATTGGAGGAGCAGGAGTAGGAAAAAGGAAGAGAAAAAAAGGGAGCAAGGGATTAGGGAGGCAGCTCAGCCACCACCAGTATGAGAACCTGGCTTCAAACTCTGCTGTTCTGGTAAGAGGCTGGGCACAGTGGCACAAACTTGTAATCATGTAGAATAGACAAGTGAATCCTTAGGACTCACGTCTGGCCAGTACAACCTAAGCAATGAGTTTTCCAGTCCTAGTGAGAGGCTTTGTCTCAAAATACAAGGTGAACAGTTCCTGAGGAATGATACCCAAAGTAGACTATGGCTTTCCCACAGACACACCTACTCATACGTAAGAGCATACACACAACACACATTCATCACACATACAACATACACACATAGACATACATAGACACACCTACACACACAAAGACATGAACATACACAAAAAAAAAACACTAAAAGAAAAAGTAATAATGTTTTCTCTCCTGATTTTAAGTGTACCTGCTGGCTTTATTGGGTCTGTATGTCCCCATTCAGTATAAGCTAAGGCTTACAGACAGTAAGTCTCTAGAAAACTGCTTTCTCTATATCAGCAGTCTCTGGGTTAGTCCCTGAACTAGCAATGTTAGCATCACTTGGGAACATATGAGCAATGCAGGTGTCTAGGTTCCATCCCAGAGTTACTGAAATCTGAAGCTCTGGCATTGTGGCCCAGTACTCCAGGCTGGCCTTGAACTCTTGGTTTTCTCAGCTCAGCAAGTGCTAGGAGTATAGGTCTTTGACACCATCCGTGGCACCTCTTGGTGACTCTAAAGCATCCAAAGAGTGAGAGCCACTGCTCTGAGGTGGCTTATAATGAACAGTTAATAAAAAAGACCAAAAAAAAAAAAAACAACTCCATTGTGGATTAGCACACTTTAAGCATTTGTTGCTTTAACTAGAGGCTATTCTGAAAGCAATTTTATTTTGACCTTGGACAAATCAGTTGGAAAAGGGAGATGCCAGTGAACCTGTGGAAATCTAATCAGCCATGCAAAGTATGATATGCTGGCATTTGGTGCCTGGCACAAAACAGCAGGTTGCTGCTCTAAGTACAAAGGTGTGACTGGGAAAGGAGTTACCAAATCTCCTTGCTTCCTTTTCTTACTGTTTCCTGCTGTGGCTCAGAAGGAGGAGTCCTCTCCAGCTGTCAAGGCTTAATGGCCTGGGCTTGCTAGAGGTATCCTTGTCCAAAGGTCACCTTTGTCCTTAGGAGAAAAAACAGAAGTTTCCTCAGAGGCATGGTGACTTATCAATGGATACCAGTACACAGTGGGAAGAGGAGAGACAACGTAAATTCTGTCATAACTGGTGTGTAACGGATCTGACTGATTATCAGTCAGCTTTTAGCAGAGGCTCAAATAGGCTTTAAAATGGCTGGTCTTTCAGGCTGCTGGCACTGGTTGTCACATAATGGGAAGATAATGCTCGAAAAAAAAAATCAAAGATTAACCAGAGAATTTCTTTCTTTTGTACTATTTTTTTTTGAATGCTATAGGGTTTTGTTTTTGTCTTCTATTTTTTTTCTACAGGAAAATGAGAGTACTATAAAAGCACTTCTTGGGACTGGGGAGATGACTCATTGGGGAAAACACTTCTTGTGTAAGTATGAGTACATGAGTTTGAGCCCCGAGCACCTATGGAAAAGTTGAGCACTGTAGCCTTTGTCTGTAATCCCAGCACTCATATGTCAAGCTGAGAGGCAGAGACATAATACCAACCAGACACCTGTGAGCGAGCCCCATTGGGCTGGCACAATCAGCAGTGAACAGCAGACTGACCTCAATAAACAAGATCCAAACTGAGGACAAATCCTGAAGACATTTGACCTTGTCAATGGAATCACACACACACACACACACACACACACACACACACACACACACACACACTTTAAAGTACTTCATATTTTTTTTTTCAGTTTCAAAACACAGACTAGCAAAATATCTCCAGCGAGTCAGGTAATCTAGCCCCAAACAGCTGGTTGTAAGTTCATCACTCCATGTTCTATATCTGAGTTTGCTGATAGAAATGGCCCTCTTCCTGACATCACCTGCCCATGGGTTTCTGTCTCTAGGCTTATGCTGTCTTTCCAGCAGTCACCACCAGCAACTTTATTTTCTGGCTGTCTACAGGTTTGCAACTCTTTTCTGACCTTCGCACTCTTGCTTTCATTCATCACAAGTCTACCTTCTCCCTCCAGAATTCATCTCTTTACTTGGTTGCCAAATATAAGTGAATTTTAAAACCTTGCCACCTTGCCTTGTGTGGTCATGAGAGACCCTAATCCTGGGCCACAGAACTGAACCAATTTGGCATGAGGAAGAGAGGGTATAGTGATAAGAAAGAAGAATGGGGTGGCATTGCAGATGCAACGGTGCAGATATATTTGAATCTATTGTTAGAGATAAAGAGTGTCAATTCTTACATTTACAGTTACATTTCTTTATTACATCACCTGTCCTACCGTAAGGATAATAGCTAGACAAGAGGTGAAGGCTAACTTGAGAGTACCAGTTAGAGAGCAGAGAAGCCAAGCAAAGCTGGTAGCAGTGGAGATGTGAGACACATAAGGATCTAAAGGTAACTATGAGAAAGCAATAAATTATTTCAACACATTCATTCATTTCACACACATTTATAGATAACTACTATAGTGTCCTTAAGAACTCTGCCAAACCCTAAAGAGAAGGTATGGGCTAAACACCTAGTCCCATCTGCTGTGTAAATGTTGGACTAAAAAGAAAGAAACGGTGGTTGAGCATTTCAGAGAAACTAGTCCAGCTTGGGCTAGGTTTGGCTGGGGGTCAGGGAGGAAGATGAATGCAGAAGAGGTCCCAGGGGAGTGAACTGGCTCTCCAAGTGTGGTTCTGACAAGCAATAGGGACACCACAGGCTCCTTGTTAGGAAGGTACTTGCTCAGAGCCTACTAAGAAAGCCAGAGGAGTAAGTTCTGGCAGGTTGGGGGTTTGGGGGGAGAAGGGTGAGGGGGTTAGGTGTAGAGGTCAGTCTGGGTTCATAAGTCCCGGGGTGGGGTGGGGTGGCGTGAAAGAGTCCTTGCACAGCTGCAGTTTGGAAACCACCATTGATACCAAAGAAGTGAGTACTAACTTCCCCCAGCTGGAGCTGGTTTGAAAGGTTTAAGGCTGGAGGAAGTGACCTATGAGCCTAATCTTCAAAGGAGAGTTCCACAGAAAGACCAGAAAAGCAGGCAGGAACATTCCAGGAACCCCAGGTGTTTGTGTTCTTGAATCCCAACACAATACCACCAAACCTCCTATTCTTTCAGTGGATGTAGAGCTAAATCCAAGGAAATGATGTATTTACTAGGTATCGGGGGTATTAACTGCTTCTCCATTTTCTTCCACCTTCCTTTCTTTTGGCAATTCTGGGAGCCGAACCTAGTACTGGGAATAAAACTAGGAGCTAACCTGTGTGCTAGGCAAGCACTCCGTCACTGAGGTACACACTTAGTTGAATTTGCCGCATTTTTTTGTAAGCAATCTAAATGCCCTTCAGCTGACTCTTTAAATTAAGCAGAAGTTCATACACATAGGAATTATCCCTTGGTTTAGAAAGAGAGAGGTGTGGGAAAATGATTAGTGGAACATGGTGCTCTCAATGCAGAGAGCCAGGTGTAACAGCAAGCCATGTTTTGAGTGACAAAATGTCTCCAAATATGTATGCATTGAATCCTGTAGACAGGCAACAGCAGTTTGACTCTCAGAGGAAGAACTCAAGGATTGGAGATAAGAGTGAGATAGAGCTCTTTCACTGGATACAACGCATACATTTTATTTTTGTGCAATGTGGGTTGAGTTAGTAATACAAAGAAACAGACACAGGGTCTTCACAACACATGAATAAATAGAGAAGACTCCCTTCTCACAGGTTGCACCTTCTAACCTCCTGGGGCACTGTCATGGTGAGAGATGAGTCAGGGAGAGGTGCTCCGTGTGGTGCTGTCATTACCATTTTCGGTACCTACTTTTTTTTTTTCTTTTTTCTAACAGGATGTGCTGTGTGGGTCAAAGCCCTGAGCCAGAAGTGAGAAAAGCTGCTCTTTTAAAGTACCACCTCTGCGTTCCTAGAATTCAGAAAAAGGTCACTGAAGAGCAACAGTGAGAGGAAGGTCAAAGTTAGGTACAAAGGATGGAGGAGGGCCCTTAGTAACCACTGTAGTGGTAAGGGGGCTCGAGGTGGCCCCATTCATTAAAAGAACAATTGGTGGTTTCAGACAGCTGAGTGAGAGCAGAAGGGGAGCCATACAGCCTTAGAAGGGGAAATATTGGCCCATGCCTCCCTCCAAAAAAGGTAAAAATATATAAGTACAAAGAAAGCAGCCTCTGTGCAATGCCCCCTCCAACCTTTGCAGCTTTGCATATCCTCAGTAAAGACTCCCTTCCCATTTCTTGTCTGCTTCAACTTCCCCAAGGCCCAGGAAAGACAAGTTGTTGATTAGATGCCAGTGTCTGTTTATTAACCCTGTTTATTGCAGTCAATTCTTTACAAAATCCACCCAGAAAAAAAGATTGTTCCCAACGATGGAAACTGAGGCTCAAAGGATCAAAGCAACTTGTGTGAAGTTGTGGTAGTGACGTCAGGATTTGAATCATATTCCACCCAGTCTCCAAAATCTCTTGTGTACTGAATGTATACTATGCTGAGCTAGGCAGAGACCTATCTTTGAGCTTTGAAATCATTCACATTTGTGCTAACTATATCTGCCCAGCCCAGAGACTGGATCTGAAACCCACAATTGAAGGCAGGAGAATATTTTTTTTGTCATGTCTAAGAAGACAAAGAATTCACCAAGGAAATCCCTTTGAAGACACAGTAAGGATTCCCAGGATAACCACAGCTTGCATTTGCTTCTGTAAAAATATTGGTTTATCAACTCCATGTACTTGATGGCAATCTCCTGCTCATCTATCATAGGAGCTTTCTGTTTGCACATTACCCAATAGCCAGGCCCACACAGCTCCCTGCTCCAAGAATACTGCCAAGATAAAAGCTTATTTGAAAGGGATATGACCTTCTCTGGGATTTCAAAAAAAGCTTACAAATGGCTTTATGGTGAAAGGCACCTTAACTCAAATAAGAAATGGCATCTATGGGATTGTTTCGTTGAATCATTCAGTGGGCTTATGACTAATAGAGAGCTACAGTCTTTAGATGACTTATGGTCAGCAAAGGGGAAGAATATATGTGAGTGTAATACTGAGTGACAAGCTACAACTCAGATGCCTCAGCAAGTATTAGGGCCTTAGAGAGGACAGTGCTTGAGTCTTCCTTGGATTGACCGGGGGGGGGGGAGTAATTGTAGGAAGCCTTTAGAATAGATATGCCTAGTACAATGTAGAGGATGCCTCCCGAGCTGAAGAAGGACAAAAGAGTTTTCAAGCCCTCAACATTCTCTGTGCTCATAGAGTTGAAATTTGTTTCATCTGCTGCCTACTGATTTGCAATAAGATTTTAGATGGCTCATTACCAACCTGCTATATAATTTATAGGTGTCTTATTTTTCTTTCAGGATTTGAAGTTGCTTTTCAAGGAGGGGTGATAGTTGTGGTGGGGGCAGATAGAGGGATTATCACAGAAGCTTCTATGTCCATCTTTCTCAACTGTAAGTCTGCAGTCATTGACTCTACTGAAAAAGTAGCTTCCTTGCCCTCTATGGTCAGTGGGCACATGTATCATGGAATTCCACATAGTTTCTGGTCCATAGACATCCACTATTAGCACATGCTATGGTCTGTGGTGACAGTACCTACCACAGCCCTCTTGCCACAACATGAGCCATGGACACCCTCATAGCTCTCAGCATCAGCCCAGCCCATGGACATCAATAAGGATTCAAGGGACATTACAGCCAGCCCTGAAGATACCTGATAAAACAGGGTCAAATGAAAGGGGAGGAGGTCCTCCCCTATCAGTGGACGTGGAAAGGGGCAGGGAAGAGACCAGGGAGGGAATGTGGGGTTGGGGAGGGAATGAGGGAGCGGGATACAGCTGGGACACAGAGTTAACAAAATGTAACTAAAAAGAAAAATAAACTTAAAAAAAAAGAATTCAAGGGACAGCACAGATGAAGAACATCTGCCTAGTCTTCAGTGATAACATTGAGGAAAGGTTCTAAGGTTAGCTGAAGACTGCCTCCACCCTGTCGCTTGTTTATCTCATGATCTATATTCAAGGTCTCAAGAAGAGAAATAAAAATGAACAAGTCTAGGGAGCTGAGGATAACCAATCTTGGTGGTATATATTACTAGGATAGTGAGAGAACCAGCTAATGGAGTGGTCACATAGACTGCACTGTTGCTTCTAACTGGACCCCTTGCAAGCCCCTTCTTTTATTAACCAGACCTATTTTCAATACCAATTCTCTCTACATTCCTTCTCTAAGCCAACTAGATAGGAAAAGCCCTTATTTATGTTTTTCAACACCACATGCTTACTTAATTATAGTCTTCACCATTCTGAATTGATGTTATTTTATTTTAAATATCTCTTTCTAGGACTACCTGTCTCATCAAGATGGGTATCAGGTATCTTTTTGAATCCACAGACTATTAGAGAACAGAACATGAATGGCCCTAATGTCCATGACAGAGAATAAGGAGATGAAAATATTAAGAGTGAACACATGAATGGAAAGTGAGAGACTGAACGATGAAGATGGCAAATGGACTATTGACACAGAGTAGTCATGAGGACCCAGTCCCCATGGCATAAAATGGCACCACCAGAATTATTCTATAATTTGTATGAGTATAAGGGAAGACAAAGGTAGTTTCAGGAAAATCAATATTTAAGCACTTACTGAAACTACTCTTGGTACATATATTCTGCTAGAACTTTGAAAAATTAAAAGGGCTTTAAATTTTTTTTTCTATGGGTATCAAAAAACATAATCTACTTATACCTCTAACACAACTAGCTGATGGTGATTATGAGGGATGATATTTCAAAAGACAGATGTCTTAGTTACTTTGCTGTTGTTGTGATAAGATACTATGACAAAGGTAACTCATAAAAACAAACAAACAAACAAACAAACAAACATTGGAATTGGGGCTTATAGTTCCGGAGGGTTAAAGTCTATGACCATGGCAGCAGACAGCCAATCATGACAGTGGAGTAGTAATGGAGAGTACACATCTCGAAACATGTTTATGAGGCAGAAAAAGAGACACTAGAAATGGCATGTGTCTTTGAAACCACAAAGCTCATCCCCAGTGAAACACTTTCTCCAATAAGGCTACAGTACAGTACATAATTCTTCCGAAATAGTTCTACCAACTGAGGATGAAGCCAGTAAGAGCCTCTGGGGTGGGAGGGAAGTGTCATTCCTATTCAGACTAACACTACTTGAAAAGATTTTTATAAAATGAAAAGTAGAAAACTATTATTTAGTATGGAAGGTGGCAGGCTGAGGTACAGTAAAAGAATTGAGACTGGCCTTATTGAGTCACATGCACAAATAGGAAAGACAAAGAAAGTGATGGTGTGGATGACAATTATGATAAAGGCAAAGGTGTGGTGGTGGTGGTGGTGGTGGTGGTGGTGGTGGTGGTGGTGGTGGTGGTGGTGGTGGCTATAGTTGTTAGCATATTGAGCATGTCAGTTATTCATTACATAGATCCTGCTTATTATAGTTTCTGTGACAAAATAATCTGACAAAAGCAACTTGAGGGAGAAAGGGATTATTTTAGCTCATAGTTCCAAGTTAAAGTCTGTTATGTGGGTTAAATTACAGCAACAGGAACCTGACAGCAACTAGTCACATTGTAATTAGTTAGAAGAAAATAATGAATATATTCATGCCTGCTCTAATCATTTTTTTCCATTTTTATGCAGTACAGGATCCACTGTTTAGGGAATGATGCTACCCACGATGGTTAGGTATGCCCACCTAAAGTGATATAATCAAGATAATTTCTCACAGTTGATAATTCATACTAACAAATACAGATCCCATCTGTGGCACTCCTCTGTTTCTAAAAGCTGCCCTCAAAACCCATCACAAACCTGAGGTCACAAGGATTTGATTTGTAAAACATAATCATAAAATCTATTGACACTCAGATGTTAAGAAAGATGCCTGACATTCCATAAGATTTAATCTGCATGTTTTTTCACTGTCAATCATTAAGGAACAGGAAATACAGCCATTAACTCCCATTTACCCAAAGTCAGGGAATAAAATGGCATCATTAATTTTATAACCTGATGTATTAATAACATCCTACAGCTAATAAAAGATGGATTTGTAGATTTCTAACATGTGCACTGTAACATGTCACCTCATATAAACCAGGCCTTACAGTTTACAGAGTACCCTGCTGATCATTACTGAATACAATAAATCACAGTGAGAGAAAGAGTAGTATCGCTTTCGCTGGAGATAGAAACACTCTGAGAGATTTAATTATATATCCTAGGTTTCTTAGTAAATAGGGAAAGAAATTAGAATTTGAGCTGTTTCCTTATTCTTCACTCTCTGAGCTTCTGCTTCCTGGCCTCCCTGAACTTTTAGTCACATTTATTTTCTAACCAAGTAAGATGGACATAAAGAACTCTGGCTGCTCATTTAGCAAACCCTACAGAAGCACAGCTGATAACCTGTCATTATTTATTATACAACAAACTAAATAATAGGCTCACAATTTCAAGGGTTATGTCCTATTATTTTGTTTTGTTTTACTGGAACTTAGCAGAAAACACAAAGCTGAACAATTCAGAGATGAGCTGGGTGCCATTCTGTTTGAATAAGGATATGTTTGGGCTCATCCTGAGCCATGGGATAATACTCTTCCAATAAGCCATTCTGCCAAGTCCCAATAAAGCCAAGAGCACAGATGTGAATTGAAACTGTTCCTGTGTTCTCTTCCCAAGAATTATGTCATCAGCTACTGTCAAGTGTTGTCTTTTCACAAACAACGAAAGCATCACGAACTGTCAATAAAATGCTAACAAAATGGGAGCCTTCCAGAGATCAGCCTCACTGACCAATATTCTGCTACAGTAAGCATTCTGAACAGTAGGTGCTTGACATCCTTGAAAGAGCTAAAAGAATATACTATAGCGTTAACCCCAGAGTACCAGAGATGTCTCAAATCATAGAGGCCAGAGAAAGCTTTTATAGAGCCAAAAGGCCAGTCAGTTTGTTCAAGGCTATCCAGTTATCTATTGTCCTTGTAGAACACTGATCAATTAATTCTTACTTAGACCATGCCTATTACTCTAGAGCCCAAATCAGTAAATAAGGATGAGGGTAGACAGTTATAGAAAAATCAGACTATTGTGGTTTGGAAATATTGATTTTTCCAGAGGTAGGACTAGAAGCTCAATGGTAGGGCACATTTGACTAGCTAGCATACACATGTCCTGAGAGTTACCCCCACCACTGCAAAATCAAACAAAAACCCAAACCACAGTTTTCATAAGCTATTTCACCTTAGTTACATTGGTCATCCTCCTCGATCTTTAATTTTTTCTTTCATACAATGAAAGATCACAATGATTAAATAAAGTCATCTAGGAATGTATGTCTATTAAGTACTCAACCGCATGTAGGAAAACTTCTTAGAACACATAGAAATTTCAGATAGCTGAATTTACCTTTAAGAATCTCTAAAATTACCCAGAAATAACAATGCATACATTTTTATATATGAAATGTGTCTCATTAATATGTTTATATAAACACAGGATATATGTAGTAGTTAATGTCTATGTACAATATAACTTTAAAATATCCTAATTATGTATGAGACTATGTAGTTGAACTTACATAAGTAAAATAAACATATCAGAAAATTCCACCCCTGAGTAGAAATTTAGTATTTATGATGTTACTATCCTCAAGGTGGTAGATACAAAATAATAATGATGATGATGGTGATGATGATGATGGTGATGATGATGGTGGTGATTATGATTATAATGATGATGGTACTGCTGCTGCTGATGATGATGATAATGATGATAATTCTCTATCCAAGGCTCTCTTCTACATACTTGTGATGGTTAGTTTAACTGTCAGTTTGACATAACCTAGAGTCACCTAGGAAGAGAGACTCAGTGAGTGATGGTTTATATCAGATGGCCTGATTTAGATGGCCTGTGGGTATGTCTGTGGGGGGTTGTCTTGATTGCCTTAACTGATGTGGGAGAATCTAGCCTGGAAGTCGGCAACCCCATGCTCTAATTTGGGGTCCTGGGCTTATAAGAGTAAAGAAAAATATCTGTGAACTGAGCATGCATGTATTTATATCTCTCTGCCTTAAAATGTGTTGTGATGAGAGTCAAGTTCCTACTTCTGTGACTTCCCCACTATAGCCTAGAATTATAAACTAAAATGAACACTTTCCCCCTAAATTGTTTCTGTCAGTATATTCTATCATAGCAACAGAAATAAAAACAGGACAGTACTTTCCCACATTTAATCTTCACTGAAATTCTGTACTGCGTACCTATTACAACCTGTGTTTTACAGGCAAGGAAACAAAGAGATGAAAACATCACATAGCCTGAGGAAGATCATGTAGTAAGTTCAGCATATTCTGACTCTACTAGGCAATGAGGACTTAGTTTATACATGAAATAAAAGTAACATCAATACTGTTTAAACAATTTAATATTAGAATCCTGAAGAAAAAAAGATTGAAGGTGTATGACAGAGATACCACTTCCTTATCTTAGGAGGATGAAGAGCTGGATGGCCTCTGAGTGTATCTTGGCTGAGTAAGGGAAAGGTTGATCACTGTGGGGTCAGAAGTTCAGAAAGAATGTCTCAGGTTGATACTCAATTGCATCCTAAAAGTTGAAAGGGTATGTACACTTAATCAGATATTCAGAAAGTGGAAGCAAACAAAATGTGCTGATTGTAATATGAAAACTTAAAATATGGGGACAGGTAACAGTGTTTTGTGGAAATGTAACAAGTTATGTTGTGGCTACCTTGGGAAAAGAGTGACATAAAAATAAGCCATGGCTATGTTGTGTCAATCTTTGTAGTGATACTTCCTAGAATTTGACATGGATCTCAAGGATTCACTGACAACTCCTAAAGTATGAAACACAAAGATACAGTCTTTGTGAAGCATCAGCCCAGGCCTAGCATAACATGCTACAGTCATTAGACAAGTTGAACTACCTCTACAATAGAAACAGCTAAAAACAATCCTTTATAGGTCATTTTTTTAACCAGAAAAGAAATCACTAAATAAATGTGTCTGCTTTCATGATGAATCTGCACTTTCGAGCATTCGGACTACATCCTCACTCCCAACATCACATGGCCTCTGTCATGGTCCCTTTTACTCTAATAAGAAAGTCTTTCCTGTTAAGTTGCTGGTAGGGGTCTCCTAGATAACACTTTTTTTCAGAGTCTCTTTCTTTACACTTACTTCTTCCAGGATCATTTCTTTCCCAAACAGATTTTTTACGTGCATTCTGTTCGCACCTATTGCAAATTTTGCTACAAGACATTCCTGATCTTCGGTGTCCAGAGCTTTCTGTGCAGGAAAGTATTTTTTTTCCCCTGTATTGTTATCGCTATGTATTCTCTCCCGTTGAAACAGATCCGGTAATATCTAACAACCCTGGTTTGCAAAGCTATAATCAGTCTTAAACAAAAAGCACTTCTGTTCTCTTGAAAGGACATGAAGCTATGTCAAGGTTGGGGCAGTTTACGTTGGATGGTGGCACAGACTGGTGAACTAGTATTCTGTAACTCTGATTTCTTAGATATTACAGGTGTCAGGGATGAACACAGGGAAGTGGAGCAGAGCATAGGAGACAGGGAAAGCTCATAGGACAAAGAGTATCAATTAGCAGAAGCTCAGAAGACTTCCAGGACTGGAAGTTCTAGTAAATTGAGTAGAGGATATTGGTAATAAGGAAGAGAAGGCAGCAGAGAATGCACATACAATACATTCTTGGGCTAGTGCAGCACTTCCAATACTTGCTACAAACAAGCATTTTTGTCAAGCACAGAACTCAGGTGACTGGAGAGATGCCTCGTCATCCTGTGTGAGGTATCCCAGAAGCAGAAAGACACACATGGTATATACTTAACTGTAAGTGGATATTAGACATATAATATGGGATAAACATGTTAAAATCTGTACACCTAAAGAAGCTAAGCAAGAAAGAGGACCCTGGGTAATATGATCTATCATCACAAAGAAAGGCAAATAGGATGGACACTGGAAGAAGGAGAAAACAGGAAACAGGACAGGAGTCTACCACAGAGGGCCTCTGAAAGACTGCCCAGCAGGGTATCAGGGCAGATGCTGAGACTCATGGTCAAACTTTGGGCAGAGTGCAAGGAGTCTTATGAAAGAAGGAGGAGATAGAAAGACCTGGAGGAGGCAGGAGTTCCACAAGGAGAGAAACAGAACCAAGAAATCTGGGCATAGGGGTCTTTTCTGAGACTGATACTCCAACCCAGAACCATGTAAGGAGATAACCTAGAACCCCTACACAGATGTAGCCCATAGCAGCTCATTGTCCAAATGAGTTTCCCTAGTAAGGGGAACAGGGACTGTCTCTGCCAAGAACTCAGTGGCTGGCTCTCTGATCACCTCCCCCTGATGGGGGAGCAGCCTTACCAGGCCACAGAGGAAGACAATGCAGCCAGTCCTGATGAGACCTGATAGACCAGGGTCAGATGGAAGGGGAGGAGGACCTCTCCCCTACTTGGGGAGGGACATGGGATGAAAAGAGGAAGGAAGGATGGAATTGGGAGGGGATGAGGTAGGGGGCTACAGCTGGGATACAAAGTGAATAAACTGTAATTAATAAAAAAGTAAATAATTTTTTAAAAGGAGGAGGGAATAGAGCACTTGCTGTTCTTGCAGAGGACCTAGGTGCAGTTCCCAACAGCCCACAACTTCAGTTTCAAAGGATCAACCTCCTCTTCTGACCTCCATGAGCACCAAGCACACATATGCTGTGCATACACACATGCAAGCAAACACTCATACACATAAAACAAAATAAATGTTTAAAAATTAAACTTAGTACATTGCCTATTTCGTTTTCTGTATGTTCACACAGTAATAAGTTTATTTATAAACCAAAATATTTATCATTACAGACCAAAAATTTTATTAATTTCTTCAGGAAATACATAAAAAATTTAACCCTACCTTATTACAATTTCTTCATTGTTTCTTTAGACAGAAACTGCAAGTTCATGATCTTTCTTATTAATAATCTTTCTTGTACCCTGCATCCCTGAACCTTTCTTCCCTCTCTCTTTGGCAAACCATTCCTCACTTCAGGGTCCTAGCCTAACTCCCTAATTGAACATTCATGATTTATTTCGTACACTAGTGGAATGATTAGGAATATACACAGAAAAGTCCGGTGGACAGAGCTGGGAGTCCAGTGACATACCCACCAAACTTTTGTCATTGAACATTTGCTGAGTTCTTGCAACTTGGTTTCCTAGTCTCTGAACATGCATCCTGGCTCCTGGCTCACTTTGTGCCAGGAGACAGGTTCTGGATAAAGCATGACTGTTCTAGCTGTGATTTAAGATTTGGAATTCATCTCACAACTGATCACATGATTCATTCTGTGCTCTGGGCTGATTCTCTCAAGGTATGAGATTTGTCTCCCAAACAGTCTTTGACAATAAGCATTTCATTTGTGTCATGGTTATCTCCAAGCCAACATTTGCTATCCTTGGGATGCCAACTTCTAGCTAGATGTTTTCTACTGTGGGGGTCTTGGGACATTGTCCAGTGAGGGATGGCAGTTGCACTGCAAGCATGAGGACCTCAGCTTTGGTGTTCAGCAACCATGGAAAGATCAGGCCTGGCTATAAATGCTAGTGACCTTAACGCTGTGAGTAGGTCTCAAGAGCTTGTTAGCTGTCTCAAGCCCACTCAAAATAGACAGCTTTTCCATGAGTAACAGGTACTGTATCACACTAATAAGGCAAAGAATAACAGAGAAAGACATCTGACATATCCACTGTCCTTCATGTGTCTATATTTGCTGTGCGTACCCAAATACTCATGTGTATTCACCACATACATGTGCTCAAACACACATACAAGCAGCATACACATGTGCACCCCTCCACAAAACATTACATGCAGCATAGATGCAGCATACACACCTGAAAACAAATGAATATATTCACACAAACATGCATACACATATACTATACATGTATCACATACATGCATGCACAATATATACATACACAAGCAACACACACAAACATATACATATAACACACATACATGCACACATATCATATAGATCCATACATACAGTCACCACACACACTGCACACAGGCACACACACACAACACACACATGTACACAAACACACAACACACAACAAAAATGCAAACCCAGCACACATACGTGCACACACATTCACATGCATGCACCAGTTTCCTACTTTCCTCCTCTTCTCCCTCATGGTTAGTTCGCTATCCAAAACCTCCTAGGTTTTCTCTAGACCTTGTATCTCCCAACCAACTGGAAGTCCCCTTTCCTAGCTCTTCCTTTTCTGACCTCTGATAACACTAGTAATACTCTTTGAAAGTTCATTCATTATAGAGACAAAGAAAAGCACGCAGCATAGATTCCTCTAATCTCCATGACAATCCTCCAAATATTTTCTATAATTCTGATTTGTAGATGAGGAGGTGGAGTAGGGCTGAGAAAAACTAGTCACATGCAAAGCCATTCTACATGTCCCATGTTAGATTCAAACGCAGGTCGTTTTCAGAACAAGGATCTGTCTGTACATTGTACTGCATCTTAATTTTATTTGACAGTACACTGCCCAATTAATCTTCCTAGGTCACAGATATGCTCAAAACCTTCAGGGGGTGGGATGGGATGGTTAATTTGAAAGGGTAAAACTGAACCCCTTGTCCTGGAATATATCCAACTCCAGGTACATTCTAACTTTTTTCTCACTGTTACTTTCATAAACCTAGCATGGCAAAAGATACAGCTTTCTTCATGGCATAGAAGCTGGCCCTTGGAGGCTCTCTGAATCCAGTCACTCTGGTGAGAGTATAATCTAGTCTATCATCCTTCCCAACGCTTCCATATTTTCACACTCTTCTTCCATGAAGCACACACGCAGCCACCTGTATTCCACATTCACTTAGTGTTTGTCCCCTGCTAAGCAGTTTAGACATGGGTGTAAGCAACACCTGTGGTAGGACAAAGGCTCTGACAAGGTGAGTATAGGGTGAGAAAGTATGGTCATTATCTGTGTTTTCCATCTATTTTGTGCAGCAGCTTCTTCAGGCTTGACATGAGCAAATGTAGACTAGCACCTGGTTTCACTTGTGACCTTTGACTTGGGGTGACTACTTATACCACTCCTCCAGGACTCCATTGTTGCATCTAAATATTCATGCTAAATACTTCAGAGGATGAGCATCAAAATACAAAGCAACCCTAGCCCTAAAGGTATGCCTAGGATTTAGCATTCTGCTCATTACAAGCTTAATCCTTTTGTATGTCTACCCTACAGTGGGTGGTTTTATATACTTGTTAGCTCTATACATTTACTAGTTATTTTTCTCACTGCTAGTATGAAATGCATGATGGAAAGCAACTTAAAGCAAGAAGGATAAGATGTTCTGTAGGGAAAGTGTGGCAACAGGTTTGATAATAGCTGTGGCCGTTAAAGAATGACTAGAAGAAGGGGAACACTTATGCTCAGCTGGCCTTTTCCTTTTTCTGTTTTTATGCAGTGTTAGTGTCATAAGATTCGTGTCACTCACATCCAGAGTGGGTCTTTCCTTCTTATTTAAAATTCCCTGGAAATGTCATCACAGACATACCTAGAGCATCACCTAGGAGATTCTAAGTCGAGTCATGTTGACAATGCAAACAAGCTATTATTGTGTATTAGAATGGTACAACCAGAGTGTTTTCAATTATCTCATTATCACCTGAATGTCTGTCTGGTTGTGTTTATTAAAGATATATCATAAGAAAAAGTGGCAGTGGTTGAAGCAGTGTCAACAGAGCCCAAGATGAAGGACGATAACAGAGTGCCCTGCCTGCTGAGCAACAACAGAGCTCTGGACCAAAGGGTGAAGGAAAACAACCTTCTCAGCCTGAGAAGAGGAAGGAGAAAAAACAACAAAACAAAACAGAATAACAACAACAACAAAGTAGAGGCAATTGCTTAGAGCTATATGCCAACCCAACTAAAAGATACAGAGCCCTCATTACAAATATTCCTTTGAATGTGAAATGGCAATTGCTTAAAGACCTGGCTAAATAAAAAGTTGGAGAGGTGGCATATATTGAGCTCTTAATGGACACTGAAGGAAAGTCAAACGGATGTGCTGTTGTTGAAATCAAGATGGTGGAGAGCAAGAATATATAGCATAGATTGTTTTTTTGTTTTGTTGTGCCAAAAATGTCAAAAAGAAATAGCATTTTAAACTAAGAAGGCCAGATCTTGGTCATATGCTTCCTTGACCAGAGTGTATCAAAGAATTCACTCTTGTCAAGCTCATGTGTACATGCGTGTAAGGCAGGACTAGGGAGTATCATTTAACCAAAGAGAGAAAAGGAAAACATTTAAAGCCAGGCATAGTGAGAAATTAATACTGTGCCATTCTTCCTAAGCACAACCTTCTGTTGGTCCTTTGTTCATATTGTAGTGACTTTTAATTTCCCAGAATGCAACACACTAATCTAAAAAAGAAAATATGTTCTCAAGAGAACCTTCTTTAATTCAGGCTCATAGAGAGAGAAGAGGAATCATGACTTGTTTTTAAATGCTACCACCTTCAAAGTCGAGCTTTGAAAACTGAACTCAGGGAAGCAAAGAAGCCCAACCTCCCATCCTGAGTAAGCACCAACTATGTGCTATGTGTTCTGTTAATTTCCCAGCTCTCCCAGTAAGCATCAGTGCTCTTTTTCTGTGAAAAAGATGGGAGGGCTTTTTCCTTAAAGGCCACAGCACCAATGAGATTAAAGGTGGCCCTGAATGACCCAAAGCCTATAGTCTCAGTCATACTTCTAAACAGAGTATATGGATGACAAAGTTAAAACTATGTTTTTCCAGGGTTCCTATTACTGTAGTTAGACCAATGAATGCTTACAAGCTTTTGTGACCAGTTTGTTTCTTTAAGCAGATTAAATATGCTCACTGCCAATACTACTTACACTATTCATTAGCCAGAATAGATTAACCAATTCCAGCTAACTTATAACTAATTTAAACAATTAATACGCTTTATTGGATTGTATTGAATGGGGTTTTCTCTTGTAGGAGACAATGTAAAGGTTAACTTTAGGCTGGTTCAAGTCTAATTATAATAAATTATAAGAAATGCTGGGCTGGTCAGATACCCAATGAGGTGTTTCCAAGGCTTTGATTAGGGCATCAACCTACCAGGTACTAAAATATAGCTGGTGTCTAAGAACAATGCAGGGAAATACAAAGAAGCATTGTTGGAAGTCAAGAGTTGTTAGTAGTTACAAAAGGGGACTAAAGCTCTTTCTCAACAGAGTGACTCCATCAAGTTTACTACCTCTGTAGGGTGGGGTATTATGCAGCTGTTACACCCACCAGATCTGCTTTTTCAAAAAACGGTTTTATGTATTAGAGGGTTCGATTCGTAGAAGCCATATAGCACCTAGCAACTCTTTTTGACTTCAGTCCCAGGAGTTTCAATACCCTCTCTGGCCTCTGGAGGCATGGTGTGTACATAGTGCACATACATACCTGCAGGTAAAACACCCACACACATAAATTTCAAAAATAAATAAAATTTCAAAATCATTTTTAAACATTTGTGTGTGTGTGTGTGTGTGTGTGTGTGTGTGTGTGTGTGTGTGTATGTAGAAACCAGAGGACAACTTTTTGTTTCTCTTCTTCCATCATATGGGTTCTTATCAGTGAATTTATGTCATCATATTTGGGAACAAGTGCTTTAATTACTGAACTTTCTTACTGGTTCTGAGATCTGTAATTTTTGCCTCCGTGCCTGGCTCCTACATCTCTTTCCAAAGGGGAGACTTAGGTCTTCTTTCTAGTCTACTCCAAACCCCCAGAGAGCTTCCATATAGACGCATGGCTTTTAGCAGTAACATTCAAAATCTTCCAGTGTCTATCTCTGGCCTTCATTTACAGATTCAATAACTGACTTAGTTGACATTTTCACACAAAATCTGGGAAACACTACAAACTGGTCTACTTTTGAGTTATTGACTTTAGCCTCTTTCTGTCTCCCTTCGACATCCCAATCAATTTCTTCTTGAGTGTTCCATGTTTTCAGACAGGTCTTCAGTCATTTGGTTCAGAAATACATGGGCTTGCTCAACTCTTTCATTTTATATCTTTTTGAAGCATGATATAATTGCATCATTCCATCCCTTCTTTTTCCTCCTTCCAACCTGTCCTATGCAATTTCTTGCTTTCTCTATCTTCTTGTATTCCATGTGGAATCTATCAGGAAACACTATCTCTCAGTCTTGATAATATAAGTAGAAATTGACCCCCACCAAGTCCTGAGCTATTTCCATGCTATCATCCAACCTGAACTGCTATTTTTTATCTATATATTTTTCTGAAACTGCTTTTGGTGGCTGTCCTACATTCCAGCCCATCCCCCTACATTCTGTTTTCAATAAGGAAAAGCAAACATGTGCTGCCTTCTATCTCATCAGATAAAATCCCACATTATGTTGGGAGACCATGAGGTACTACATGAACACACACATATGCACACACATACACACACACAGCTTTCTGCCCTTACAACCTTTTGTCTATCTCTTTCTAGCTACACTCATAGTACACTGGTCTCCTTATTTTTACTAAAAATAACTCTGGCCTACCCACTTATATCCATAGCCTTTTACAGTGAGTCTCAATGTCTGTATCTAAAAACATTGAGAAACTTATATCAAATGTTTTCCTCACTAAGTTTCTAAGTTGCTTTAATACACAAAGAATGAAAGCCAAGGAATTTCAAAGCTGGGAGTGTGGCAATATCATAAGCTCTAACCAATGACAAAGATGAGTCAAAATTTGTGTCTTTCATCATTGACACTGAAAATTTAAAAATTAAATATAAGGATTCATAGTTACAAGGAAAACTGTACAGTTAGCAATGGTCTATAAAAGGACCATTTAACCACTTAAATATTATGATCATGACTCCAGAAAATAGCAACTGATATCAGTGCAAGATCTTTACATATGTGAAGGAATAAACCACAGGTACATGGAGTAGAGCTGTCCTAATAGATGGGTAATGGTAGAAAAACACTAGTATCAGTAGCAAAGTAAATTAAGATGCATAAGAGCAGAGCAGAACAGGATACAGAGTTCCAAGTCCTTTACTTATGTACTAGTACCAACCCATGGATCATCTCTTCTTAGTGAGAAGGAATCCAATTATAGAGAAGTAGAAACATTTCTAGTTTTCCAACCCTCTTTTCCCCACAAAATTACTACTATGTGCATTTAATTTTATTTCTCTCCTCCTTATTAAATATAATCCCTGTAGTCCTGGTCAAAGCAATAAGATAAAAAAAAAATGTTAGAAAAGAAAAAAGTCAAATTATACCTACTTATAGAAAATATAAATCCTATAAAAATGGATTCAAAAAACTCCACTAGACACTTTTAAAACCAATAAACACATTCAAGGAAGTAGCAACCAACATCCAAACATCAGTAGCTTTCCCATATACTGTTAAGGAATATGCAAAAAAAGAAATCAAGAGAACAAACCCATGTACAACAGCTTCAAACACTAAAATAAAATACCTAGGAATAAACCTTTACTAAGAAAGTGAACAACCTCTACCACAAATCTGTTTAAATAGCAAATAAAGAACTAGAAGATTTTTAAAAAATTCAATATCTATGAATTGGCAAAATAGTACTAATAATGAAAATTATATTACCAAAGTTGATCTAAGAATCAATTCAATCTCTATAAAAACTCCAATGTCACTCCTTATAGAAACAGAAAAGAAAGAAAAAAGAAAAAGTAAAGAAGGCACATTTACACAATGGAATACTACTTAGCTATTAAAAACAAGGAAATCGTGAAATTTGAGGTTAAATGGATGGAACTAGAAAAGATCATCTTGAATGAGGTAACCCAGAAATAGAAAGACACATAAGGAATATACTCACTTATAAGTGAATATTAACCATATAATGTAGGATTACCATACTAAAATCTACAGACCTAAAGAAGCTAAGCAACAAGGAGAATCCTAGGGAGGATGCTTAAATCTCATTCAGAATGGCAAAGAGGATAGACACCAGAAGTGGTAGAAGAGAGGGAATAGGATGGGAGCCTACTACAGAGGGTCCTCTGAAAGGCTCCACTAAACAGGGGATTGAAGCAGATACTGAGAATCACAACCAAATTTTAGGCAGAGCTCAGAGAGTCTTATGGAAGAAGGGGATAGAAGAATACAGAAGGGACAGGAGCCCCACAAGGAGACGAAGAAAGTTAAAAAATCTGAGCCTAAATGGTAATTCAGAAACTGATGCACCAACCAAGGACCATGCATGAAGAGGGCCTAAATCTCTGCTCAGATGTAGCTCATAAGCAACTCAGTTTCCATATGGGTTCAAGAGTAAGGGGAGCAGGGGTTGCCTCTGTCATGAACTCAATTGTCTGAACTTTGATCACTTGTTCCTGGTGATAAGGCCTTCCTAGGTCACAGAGGAAGAGGATCCAGGCAGTCCTGATGAGACTTGATAAATAGGGGCAGATGGTAAGGAAGGAGAACTCACCCTTTCAATGGACTAGCGGAAGGCAATAGGGGGATGGAAGGAGGGAGGGTGGAACTGGGAGGAGTTGAGGGAGGGTGCTACAATTGAGGTATACGATGAATAAATTGTAATATATATATATATATATATATATGAAGAAAAAATAAACAACAACCCACTGAACTAAAAATCATTTGTAAGTAATAGTAACTGCAAATAGTCAAACCAATCCCCAAAATAATGCGGGAAGTATAATCATCCTTGACTTAAGGTCATGCCACAGAGCAATAGTAACAAATCCAACATAGCATTAGCACAAAAATCAGACATGTAAGTCAAATGTGATAGAATACGAGATACAGAAGCAAACCCAACAGCTATGGCCACCTGATTTTTGACAAAAATTTCAAAAATATACATTGGAGAAAGAATAGTCTCATCAACAAACAATATTGAGTAAATTGGTTAGTCACATGTATTAGGACAGAATTAGATCTGTAGGGTTCACCAAAACCCAACTGGATTGAAGACTTCAATATAAGCCTTGAAACTCTAAAACTGTTGATGGAAAACAGCAGGAGACTAGTTCAAGATGTAAGAATGATCAACGGCTTTCTGAAAAAGATACTAAATGCTCATCAAATAACACCAAACTGACAAACTGAATTGAATGGAATTTTTAAAAATTGAGTGAACAGCTATTAAAAACAATGAAATTTGCAGGCAAATTGATGGAACTAGAAAAGATCATTCTAAGTGAGTTAACCCAGACCCAGAAAGATATACATGGTATGTATTCACTTAGAAGTAGATTTTAGCCATATAGTACAGGATAAATGTACTACAAGGCACAGACTCAAAGAATACAAGTAACAGAAAAGATCCAAGGGAGGATGCATAAATTTCACTCAGAAGGGAAAATAGGATATACACAGAACAAGGTAAGAGAGGGGGGTGCAGAAAGGATGGAGATCAGACCTGGGAAGAGCAGAGGCAAGAGGACATAAGGCCTGTAGAGAAAAGAGAAACTCAGGGTGGTTGGCACCTCTGTGACAAAATGGGGACCTAAATCAGAGTAAGCTCCTGGGAGGATATGAGGGGGACTCAAGCAAAGACTTCTAGTAGCAGAGGCCATAGAGACAGAAAAGGGCACCCTCTAACTAGGCAAGTCTCCTAGTTGAAAGTAGTAAAGAGCAACCCACCCACAAAAGCTTTGACCCAAATTTTACCCTGCCTACAAGATATCCAGGGATAAAGATAGAAGAGAGATTGAAGGAATGTCCAACAAATACCGGACCCAAACAAAGACCCATCCTATGGGAGAGTGTCAACCCCTGATGCTATGAACTCTGTTAAACCTATAGACAGGAGCCTATCAGAGTTGTTATCTGAAAGATTTCCCAGCAGTGCCTCAAGACAGATGCCAAGACTCACAGCCAAACATTGGGTGATGCATAGGGAGTCCTATGGAAAAGTGGGAGGGAAAAAAATGGACCTGGAGATGATAGGAGCTCCACAAGAAGATCAGAAGAGTCAACTAACCAGGGCCCAGAGGGGCTTGCTGAGATTGAAGCATCAACCATGGACCATGCATGGATTGAACCTAGTCCCCCTTACAAAATGTTGTCGATGGGCAGCTTAAGCTTTATATGTGTCCTCAAGTAAGGAAAGCAGGACTGCATCTGACATGGACTTTCCTTCAAGTTTTTTGATCACTTCTCCCTGGTGGGACTGCCTTGACAGGCCACAGTAGAAGAGGAAAAGCTCAGGCCTGACATGACTTGAGAAGCTAGGATGGACCGGAAGGCGAGCTCCCCTCTGAGGAATATAGAAGGGGGGAGAATATAGAATACATAGAACATAGAAAGTGGGAGAAACAAATGGTGGGACTGGGAGGCAAAGTGAGATGGGGCTACAATCATGATGTAAAATGATTAAAACATAATAAAGTTAATTTTAAAATTGAGTAAAGAGAGATTTCACGCAGTAAGAGAAATCTCTGCCTAGTATACACCTAACAGAGGGTTAATGTCTCAAGTATATAAAGAACTCAAAAGCTAAGCATCTAATCTATAAATGGGCTAGTGTAATGAACAAACAGCTCTGAAAAGATGACATAAGACTGGAAAAATATTCAACATCTTTAGACATCAAGGAAATTCAATTTAAACTTTAGTGGGACTTCGTCTCATTCCATCTTTAAAATAGCCATCATCAAGAAAACAACTATGAAGATGAAGAGATTGCTCAGTGGTTAAGAGCACTCACTGCTTTTGCATAGGACTTGTGTTCCGTTCTCAGCTACCCGCATGGTAGCTCACAACCATCATAACTCCAGTTCCAGAGAATCTGGTGCCCTCTTCTGACTTCCGTGGGCACTACATGTAGGAAGCATATATGTATACATGCAGGCAAAACAGATATACGTCTAGCAAATATGGGCAAGGGAAGGGAGAAAAAAAGAAAATCTTATACTCCTGATAAAATACAAACTGGTGAAGCCACCATAAAAATCAGTATGGAGAGTGTTCACAAAAGTAAAGGTAAACTACCAAATTACCAGTTCTAGCCACTTCTTGCTATATACCTAAAACATCTTAAGTCAACACACTACAGAGATATGTGTATATCTATGTTTAGTGTTGCAGTATTTACGGTAATCAAGTTAAGCAGTCATCCTGGGTGCCTATCAACAGATGAACATGTATTGAACATGTGGTCTATATGCACAATGAAGTCTCATTCATCCACAACAAAGAATAAAATTATGTCATTTGCTGGAAACTTGCTTCAACTGAAGATATCTCATTCAGTGATATAAGCCAGACACGGGAAGATAAATAATTCCTTTCCTTTATCTTTGGGTCATGGAATTCTCTCTAGATAAGTAAAAGCATATGTAGATACAGATGGTACAGACATGGGAATAGATGTATATATGGAAAATAAAGAAAAGACTGGAAGACAAAAGAAGATTAACAAGAGGCCTAAGGGGGATTGGACACTAAGGGAAGGACATGGGAGCATGTGAATATGGTCAAAGGATACGGCATACTTGAAAGGAAGGCCTTAGCACTATCTACACTGAATACACACACCAATAGTAAATAAATATTATGGCCATACTGTGCATGAAACAGCGGGGTAAATAGTCATTGAAATGTTAAAAGTATACACAGAAAGAGTTTTACAACTGTTGTTATAATGAATATAATGAAAAAATAAACAGGAGAAAAAACATGGAAAATAATCCACATGGTGAAATAAGTTTTCTAAACTCGTGACACTAACAATGACTTGTTTTTTTTTTTTTATCTTCTAAATATTTTGCCACACTTTGTACCTTTTGTGCTTTTTTGAATGAATATTTTCCCCAAAGCTGAAATATTTGAATAATTGGTCCCCAGTGGGGGCTCTCGTTGTAAGACAATGCAGTCTTGCTAGAAGAGGCACATAACTGGGATGAGGTTTGAGACTAATAGCTTGGCTCTACTTCCAGTTCACTCTCTCTACTACTGGTATGGTTGAAGACACTACTGCCAGTTGGTGCCATACCTCCATACTATGATAGGGTTCTACAACCATAAGCCAACTCTTCCTTCTATAAGATGCCTTGGTCTTCGTATTTTATTACAGCAGCATAAAAGTAAACTAATAAACATCTCATAATGAAACTTGAAGTGAATCTATGTACTTAATATTCCAGATGATGAAAGCTATTTTCAACTAGGAAAAAAATATACTGAGTGTTCCCTCAGTTCCTGAACTCATATACTGCTGGCAAATTTGGAGCACTGTACTATAAATAAGAACATGCTAATCAAAGATAAATTGGAAATTTGCCCACACTGGTGTGAGTCAGTCACATAGGTAACAAAATTGACAGCAGGAGCCTAAGTATGTTGATTTGTATAATTTCTAATCTTACAGACATGCTTAGGGACATAGTCCCTGGATATGGTTTCTGGGCCCAGTAGGAGTTCCTTGGAAGGGCTTTAAATTCTCCCTGCAGTCAACGATGGCAAGATGCCTTTCTAAGGGAAAGTCATAACACTAGCCTTGTCATTCAAGAGTAGTCAATGGGTTTCTCAAATTGCAATTGAATGTATGCGGCTGCCACTAAATCAGCATTACAGGGCTAGCAAAAAAGCCCAAACTTGATTTAAACCCCTTCAGAAAAAGGTATATGACTTCAGGAAGCTTACTTATAATCCTGTCTCAGTCTTCTATCCATGATGGAGAAACCAAGACCTTTATGTCCATGCAAGAAAGGAGGTGAGGGGAAAAGAGAAAGAAGGTGCGTGTTTTACTTTTTGAGATTCTCATGAGCGCTAAATTCTACAGCAAGTCAGCAGAAAGTTTGGTTTCAAACACAAACTAAAATGATCCATCCTTTTATCCACTTGGCGGGTGACAACTAAACACATTAATCATATGTCAAGGCTGTGCTAGGTGATAGAGAGTAAGAGAGAACAGGCTTGTTTCCTGTTCTATAGAAGCTAGTGGAGAATTCTATGACTATTATCATACAGGAGACTCAATGGATGAGCAGAAAGGACCATACTATAGAACACAGAGGAGTGTGGGAGGATATAGGGAGAGAAAACTCCTACCACAGTAAAAAGAATTTGTAGCAGTAGCAGTAATAGTATAGTAACGTGCGCATGCAATTAAGTGTGCATGCATAAATGTGTGCTGGCCCAAAGCATGTGGCTAAAGCAAGTTAGGGAAGGGTTTGTTTGGGCTGAGAGAAAACGGTTCTTCCTGATGGGAAAGGCATTGGCAGTAAGCCTGTGAGGGAGCTGGTCGCACTGTGTCGAAAATCACAAAGGAAAGAGAGCCATGGATGCCTCTTTCTCAGCTAGTTTCTCCTTTTATCCTTTTTGTTCAGTCTGAAAGCCCAACCTACAAAATGGTGTCACTCACATTCAACATGGGTCTTTGCACATCAGTTAAACCTCCCTCACAGATACACCCAAAGACACATCTTTTGGGGAGTTCTGAATTCAGTCATTTAACATGAAGAGTCACCATCCTAGGGACCTTCCTAGAACTGTTCACCTAGTCATAAATGAAGTTTCAAAGCCTGGAAGTCTGGCGTCCAACCTACATTCCTAACCATGACAAGTCCTGTCTTCTACATTGGCTACTGTGCTTATGAATCAGGGTAACACATATAAAGGGCATAGATGGTTGCCTTTCACAAAACAAATACTCAGTAAATCTTAACTACTGTTAAGATTTACTAACTACTAACTACTGTTAGTAATAGCAGGAGTAGAAACAGCAGCAAAAGTAATAGCAAAAGTAGTAGTGTAGCAGTAATAGCAGTAGTAACAGCAGAATGTAAAGCAGTTCACAGAGGGTAGCAACTATTATTAGTCTGTGCTTAAAAACAACCTAACAAAGAAAACATGATAGGTTTTGGTCTTGGAGTATGTGCTCCAGCAATCTAGCTTTTGTTACAGAAGAAAAGCTTCTCATCTATTCTCATTCATGAAACATCTGGTAATTTAAAATGAAAACTCACTATGCTTACATTGAATTGTTGAGTTTTCAAGAACAGTGAGTGGGTTTAAGAAACAGAGACTGTCTATGACATGAACTCAGTGGCTGGCTCTTTGACCACCCTGTACCCCGAGGGGTAAGCAGCCTTGCCAAGCAACAGAGGAGGACAGTGCAGCCAGTCCTGATGAGACCTGATAAGTTAAGCTCAGATAGAAGGGGAGGAGGACCTCCCCTATCAGTGGACTTGGAGAGGGGCATAGGAGGAGATGCAGGACGGAGTCTGGGATTGGGAGGAAATGAGGAAGGGGGCTATAGCTAGGATACACAGTGAATAAACTGTAATTAATATTAAAAAATAAAAATTAAAAAAAAAGAAATGGTCATGTCATAGGTGTTGTGCTGAAGGATGTGTTCATTAAGCCCGACATCTTCTCCAATGCACAGAGCACTTGAATGTAAGTACTAAGAATGTAAGTACTAATGTAAGCCACTGTTCATGCTGTTCTGCTGAATGAACTACACCATCTCCTTCTGACATGGGAGAGCACTGAGGGTAGGAGGAGGCAAAGCCTCTCCTGCATGCTCACCATCTAGGAAGTCACAGAGCTTTATACAGCACTATGTGCTCTGCTGACTGGACTGAACAATGTAAAAGTACCATACAACCTGAGCTAAAGGTGACTGAGATAGGGACAAGGGAAGGAGCAAAAGAGGCTGAGAAAAACACTTCTAGAGCAAAAGCATCAGAGGCCACTGGACAGTAAGGTAGGAACAAGCAACTGTCAGACACTAATGCGAGTCTGCTCACATAGAGCTAGCTCCCCATCCCAAAACAAAGCAAAAAACATACATGGAGCCCACACACTTGATTAGAACTGCTTGCTTTTAAGTTGCATCTTGTTTTTGTGGCGTGTTTCTAGGTGTGCATGAAGAAAGCTCGCACAATTATTTATTTTCGTTTTATCCCAAATGTGCTCAAAGTAACAGAGCAACATTTGAAGACATGTTTATTAACCCATTTGATACCTGCCCTACTTAAAACTCTTTTGAATAATTTTTCAGCAGAAGAAATTTTAAGGGAGTCAGAATCAAAGTGATCTAGTCATTGAACAAGCTGGGATTGGGTTTTTACAAACTCTTTGCTTCCTCCCAACTCTATAGCCGATTAAGAGCTGAATACCACAGGCCGGATAATGAACATGTAGACCAGTTTATAAAAAACTGAATGTGGCAGTGGAATGCTCTCAGTTCACCTCCTCCTGGGGGGGAGGGGGGTGCAGCCTTGCCAGGCCACAGAGGAAGACAAGGTAGCTAGTCCTGATGAGACCTGATAGTCTAGGGTCAGATGGAAAGGGAGGAGGACCTCTCTTATCAGTGGACTGGGGGAGGGGCATACGGGAGAGACAAGGGAGGCAGAGTGGGACTGAGAGGAGAAAAGGAAGGGGGCCACAGCTGGGTTACAAAGTGAATAAATTGTAATAAATAATAAATTTAAAAATTTGAAAAGAAATTACAAATACAAGAACTATACACTAAAAAAATAGCCTGATTTATGTGTTTATGCACAAATCTACTCAGCTTAATTTTCTTGTGAATGACATAGATTTACATATTTTTAAATGGTATTTGAAGTACTTTCATGCACTGTAAGTCAATATTCATAGTCAATAGTTCAATCCACTATGCCATATGAAGATAATTCTTATGTTAACAAATGCTAACTTACGGACAGTTCTTACTGAATCAAATTTATTTTCTATTGTCTTAGTTCCTTATATCTCAGAGCTTTAAAAAAGTGTGAGACCTTTCTACTGGACTATATAAGGGCTGCCCTGGGGTTTCATTACAGTCATTGTACAGATCATTTCTCCAGAAACTGAGTTGTGGTGAAGACCAAGTCAAGATTAATTGGCTTCTAATGTAAATCTTTCCTAGACTGAAAAGCAATGGGTAGGATGTCAGGTCTATGTGCACCAGTAATAGAATTACCAGTGCTGTGACTGCACGGATCGTTCAGTGATGCCTCATTCTGAAACCTAAAGATTGGTTATTCATAAAAATGACACAGTTTGCACAGGACAGATGAAGGCAAGAAAGGAAGTTATCACAACTTGAAGTTACGGACTAAATTAGACTTATTTTGAAGTATCTTTTTTCCAAGTAGTGCTTTAATAAAAAACTGGAAGGAAATGAACACATTGTGATTGCTGGTGCTAGTTTTACAGAAGATAATTATTAAAAATAAGAAGATTGATCTTTTAGTGATTGGTTACTCAGATATAAAGAAGTGTAACTAAAGACAAGAGACATAACAAACTAAACAGAGTGAAACAAATTTAAATAACCAGTTTCCTTTCTACACAGCTCCAGTGCAACCAAACTCCTAATTCTGAGCCCTATCCACCCATATATCATTGATGAGCATAAGAGCTGATTCAGTGGTAAACAAAGATGGGTTTCTATAAACATGCAAAACAGTGCAGGGTGGTTTCTCTTAAAACAGGAAAACAAAAAAGAAAAAAAAATGTATCTGTTTTCTTTTTTAAAACTGGAAGTTTTTGGAGCCTGATGAATGGCTTAGCTGTTAGGAGCACTGGTTTATCCAGGTGTGGTGGTGCATACCATTAATCCTAGAATTCCAGAAGCAGAGACTGCTGGATCTCTGAGTTCAAGGCCAACCTAGTCTACAGAGTGAGGTCCAGGATAGCCAGTGCTACAGGGAGAAACACTGAATTAAATTACAACAAGAACACACACACACACACACACACACACACACACACACACACACAAAAAAAAAAAAAAACAGTGTGGGGTGTGCATGGGGTGTGTGTCTGTGTCTATGCCTGTGTGCACGAGTGTGTGTGTGTGCATGCATGTGTGTTTATGTATGCATGCTTCTGCAGGTGACACTGTGGCTGTCTGTGCCTGTATGAGCACATGTAAAGGCCAGAACAAAACACTAGATGTCTTCCTCTGTCACTCTTCATGTTTTTGCTTTGAGGCAGGGTCTCTCACTTAATGAGAAGCTCGCTGCTTTAGGCGAGGCTGGCTGGCCAGGGAGAGGCCATGATTCTGCCTGTCTCTAACCCCAAAACTGCAGTCGGAAGCATGAGCAGTCATGAGCAACTGTCTACACGAGTACTGGGAGTGCAAACGCAGATCCTTATCTTAGCAGAGCAAGTGCTGTTATCCACTGAGCCATCTCTTCAGCTCCATGAAGAGAAGTTTTGTTCCCACTGAATTCATGTCGTAATTGAGCAATAATTGAGAGTGACAATAAATGAACTCTAAATAAACAGGGTAATATGAGATAGAGGCACTTGCTGGCAAAATACAAAGCAAGGTGATATAAAAGAAATATATCAGATTGAAGGCTTGCACTAGGCAGGATGACCATCACTGACTCTGGGAAACATCTCCAGAGATTGACTCAGAAAGAGGAGCTCACAGTGTGGAGGCCCAAGATGAAGGGAGCCAGCTGGAAGAAACAGGCAGTACAAAGGCCTCACCAAAGAAGAGAACTTGTGGGTTTAAGCAACATAAAGGAAACCAGTTTGTCTGGATCACATATGCTGGAGGGAGAGTAGTGGAGATGAGATCTAGGACATAGGGACTGGTTCAGAAAGGATCCTGTGAACATGGTATGAAAAGCTTGGGTTTTTATTTTATTTGAAAGTTCTATGAGGATGGTGTACAAATCAGAGAAAGACTTTCTTTTCAGTAGGAATATGTCTATTTGGCAGCTGCATACAGAATTGCTTATATTACTGAGCAAAGAAGGTTTAAAAAAACAGTTAGGAAGGTTTTTCCAGTAGCCCAATGGACCAGAAGGTGGAGGGGGAAAAAAAAAGATGTTGTGGGTTTATTTGAAGCAAAACTATAGGATCTGAATTTTTCTTTAAGCTAATATAAAGAAGTATCACTGCCAAAGTGGATACAGTGTATGAGAGAACAGGTGAAGTCTAGAGAGATCATGGGATCTTGCATAAAGAAATCTGACATTGTTGGTGACAGTGAAATATGAGGTCTAATGATGAACAAGACAAGGTTCTGGGATGTTGAGAATGGAATTCAAGAGTTCTGTTTAATGTTTTTGCTTTGGTCCCAGGTGTGGAATGTGGGACTGATTCAGATGGTCCACAGAGCCTCACACTGGCTCTGAGAGGAGCTCTTTGCCAGCTCAGATAGTTTGAAATCGAGGACTTTGGAGAGAGAATAAATGCTGGAACCCAGAGACTATGGAGTTGGGAAAAAGAACAAAGCTGCTCCTGCTTCCCTGTGCTGCTATTGGTTGCTGTTGTGAGACAAGAACTTGGACATCTTCTGAAATGAGGATTAGACTGGTTTCAAGGAACTGGATGACCCTTTCCAGCAGGAAGCAGCTAAGAAAGAACCGCGCCCCTCTCCCACTAGCCCTTTCTCTCTCCTACCTGATATTGGGGTGTTAGAAGGGATTGGGGTGGCGAGGGAAGAAACAGATATAAGGAACGTAAATAAAAGTTTTGTTAAAAAAAAAAGAGTTCTGTTTAGACATAAATAAAAGATTATCACTCACCTCCCACCTAGAAATGTCATACAGGTATTTAAACCCACAGTGTACCTTTTAAACTCAAAAGGCTGGGCTGAGTAAAAAGTTATCTGCCATTCAGCTGGCAAGTCACACATATGATAAGACAAAGTCATTTGGGCCGTGGAGCACAAAGGGGTGAGCTGGGTATGAGTGGACACTAAAAATGGCTCCTCATTTATAGACCTGAGATCAAAAATCCAGCATTGTGATACTCACACATTAACCTCTGTTGATAGATAAGGATCAGTCTATCTGACAACAGTTCCTTGGTCCCTCACACCACCATATCACAATCCCTCCAAAGCCAGTTTCACAAAGCACAGGCTAGGCCACTGGTGTGCAGAAGAAGACTCAGCAAACCTGTGGTCTCAACTTACACTGTTTTCTTACTCCCAAATCTCTCTTGACTATTTCTAGTTCCAAGATGATTTCACCCAGCATACAAACAAACATGTACAATTCCCTTGTGAATTCCTGTGTGCTGCTGAGACTCAAGTCCTTAAAAATGACTTTTTAAGCTCCTGAACTGGTGCATATGACCCCAAGGAGTTATGGTTGGCATGGACCAGGCTCTATTACCCAAGTTCAAATAAGCTGGCAGTTGACTTCCTTTGGCTAGAACAAATAGTGACTTCCTTTTGAGCCATGGGCCAGTGCCCAGTGGGTGAGTGTCAGGCAGGCAAAGAGTCTTCAGTCTATGGGGTATTTAAAGATACTAACACACACTGCCAGATATGTTATCTTTCCCATGTTGCATTGCCTAAAATAAGAAAGCAGTGTCTGCAATAATGACTACTTTGTGCCAGAAACTTAGACAAGTACCATGAAAAATGCCTGGTCTTATTGAATCCCTTCAGTAATAGAAGGATGCTTACGCTTACTACAAGGCTTACGTTAAATGAGAAAAATAGAAATTGTGAAGATTCTACCCCTGTCTAAGGCTAAATGATTAGGAAGTGATATAAATTTAAGGGTAAATTGACAGTATGCCCAGGGTACACAGTAACCCACAGGACAGTACCTTAACTCTTCAGCCTTTTTCAGCACCATGAACTTCTTGTCATGACTACAATGGAGAAAACGTTAGGCAGACAGGATGAGTTCTAGTTCCATGTCTGTTGCTAATGACTTACAGGCTACAGTAGGTAATTTATCATTTTCTGTGTTTTATTTCCCTAGAAATTTTACTCACAGTAACCTTCCTATGCATAATATCTTGTTTCAGTGTCTCCTGGGTACCTGAAAATCATTGACCATCTTTCCATCAACAGAGTTAGTGAAAACAAACTTTTCATTTCCAGGAGGCAAGTGTCCCTACTGTGATGCTAGTATTAAATGGATGCCAAGCACTAAAAGGATGATTCTCTGTCATGTCTCTGTGTGTGTCTGTCTGTCTGTTGGTCTGTCTGTCTGTCTCCTGTATAGTTACCATATTTATAATTTAATTTCCACTCATATAATATTGCATATTTGTTGAATGTGCTTTTCTACCAATTTAAAGAAAGACAAAGAAATTCTAAACTGTAGAAAAGAAAGGTAGGATGAAGAGAAGAAATCAAAGAGGAACATTCTCTTAAATCAGGTCATTATTATGAAAACATGGTATTGAGGAGCATGGCTCTTGAGTATAATAATGTATAATAAACAGAGACAGTCCCAAATCTCTGCCCATATCCTGAAGATTAATAATTCTCAGTGACTTGGGGTAAAGAGGCCATGAATTAAGGTTATAGAACCAGATGGATGTGGGTTCTCAATTTCATATGGAAAAAAAAGAATAGCTAAGATAATCCTATACAATAAAAGAGTTTCTGGAGGTATCTCCATCCCTGATTTCAAGCTGTACTATAATGCAACAGTAATAAAAATGTCATACTATTGGCATAGGAACAGACTGGTGGATGATCCAAATCGAACCAAAATATCAGAAATAAACCCAAACACCTATGGACACTTGATTTTTGACAAAGAAGCTAAAACCACACAATGGGAAAAAAAGACAGAATCTAACAACTGGTACTGGTCTAACTGCTGTCTACATGTAAAAAAAATGCCAATAGATCCATACCTATCACCCTGCAAAAAAGGAAAGTCCAAGTGGATCAAAGACCTCAACATAAAATCAGACACACTAAATCTACTAGCAGAAAAGGTGGGGAAAAGCCTTGAACTGATTGGCACAGGGGACAACTTTCTGAACAAAACACCAACAGCACAGGGTCTAAGATCAACAGTCAATAAATGGTACCTTATGAAACTGAAAAACTTCTGTAAAGCAAAGGAGACTGTCACCAGAACAAAACGACAGCCTACAGGTTGGGAAAGGATTTTCACTAACCCTTCATCTGACAGAGGGTTAATATCCAGAATATATAAAGAACTCAAGAAATTAAACACCAAAAAAAAAACCAAATAATCAAATTATAAAATGGGGTACAGAGCTAACAGAGGAATATGGAATGGCAGAGAAATACATAAAGAAATGCTCAGTGTCCTTAGTCACTAGGGAAATGCAAATCAAAACAACTTTGAGATTCTATCTCACAACTATCAGAATGGCTAAGATCAAAAACTCAAGTGACAACACATTCTAGGGAGGATGTGGAGAAAGGAGAATCCTCCTCCATCCCTGGTGGGAATGTCACCTTCCAAGTTTACATTCAACCATTTTGGAAATCAACCTGGTGTTTTCTCAGAAAACTGGGTATAATGACAACTCCATTATTAGTTATACCATTTATCAACCTTGAGCTATTTGGCTTTCTCTTCCTCATTTGCTCAAAGAAAAACAAAACAAAAACATTTTCTAGATTTTTCTCTGACAATACACCTAAAACTCATCACAATGGTTCAATCAGCTCATTGGTCAAACAGAGTTGGCTTTTGTTTCCATCAAATTTTGGTTTTGAAACCATTGACCTTTAAACTTTCACCTAGGATCTGCTTTGATCCCCTGTTGGGTGGCACCTTTCAGAGGACCTCTATGATAGGCTCCTGTCCTGTTCCCTTTTTTCCACCACTTCTGCTGTCTTTCCTGTTTGCCATTTTGAATGAGATTTAAGCATCTTCCCTATGGTCCTCCTTGTAGTTTAGCTTCTTTAGGTCTATAGAGTTAGTATGGTTACCCTATATCATAAGTAGCCTTACCAGGCCACAGAGGAAGAGTATCCAGGCAGTCCTGATGAGACTTGATAAGCTAGGGTTAGATAGTCCTCTTTCAGTGGACTAGAGGAAGGGGATAGAGGGAAAGAGGGAGGGAGGGACCAGGAGGAGATGAGGGAGGGATCTACAATCAGGATATAAAGTGAATATATCGTAAAAAAATAAAAAGTTTCACCTAAATAAACAAGGTCAAGAGCACAGGTGGAATTCAGCTCTGCCTTTTCAGAGCTACATTTTAAGCAGAATGTCCTGACCCACTCATGGAAAAGTACAGGGTGGGAACTAGAAGATCCACCTGGCTCTGGTACACAAGGTCTGGAGAGCTTCACAGTGGCTAACATTCACTTGACTGGTCACTATAGAGACTGATATCCAAAGTTTTTTTCTGAAATTTCTATTGGATTTAATGACAAAATATTCAAGACATCTCTGAGCCCAGATGGAGTCAAGTCAGGAGGCTGCCCTCCATGCCTTTCAGAAAGACAGAGTTGCCATCATCCTCCAAAAGGGCATCATAGGAATTCAGAGAGTTCAAAATGGGAATATGAGAGAGTGGGTGACATCACAGATCCTTGCACCTCTCACAGTTTGGTGGTAGATTAGCAATTCATTTTCATCACCAGGAAGCCCATGATGTAACTGGGGACTGGGTCAAAGGGCAGCAGCCTCAGACACTCTGAAGGAAATAGGAGCTCCAGAGATAGGCGATTACAGAATCTCTGCTCCTGAAATCTCTGGTGTCTCTTTTCTAAAATGAAACAAGATAGAACTCAAAATACTGGTGGCCATACTTGGGTCAGTGACCCAAACACAACATACACTCATATTTTGTGAGCATTCTAGCACTGCTCACTGTACTTAAATCTTTCATTGTTTTAGGTTGTTGGAATTTACTCAGAGCAAAGCACCATGGTAGGTGCTGGAAAACAGAAGTATATCATCAGTCTTTCTTGGCCAGGAGGCTCATTGGCAACACAAGTACTTGTCACTATGGCTTCTCTTCCAGATTGTTATAAACAGTTGAATTGAGTCTCGACCAGGAACATGTCCCTTGGCCTCTCCATGACCCTCTGCCTCAGGTACTAGTCAAAGCCTAGCTGAATAAAGCTTTTAGGATGTTAACAGGCTTTAGGGGAGGGTAGGATTGTTAATCCAGATCAAGATGAACATATGACTATGATCTTCTCAACCCAGACAGTACCATATTTGGCAATTCATAACATGTGCTTTACTATCTCTTTTGATAGGTAGAATCAAACTCAAAGAGGAAGTGGATAAAGCTGAGGCCTCTCTTTTTTCTTTCTTTCTTTCTTCCTTCCTTCCTTCCTCCCTTCTTCTTTCTTTCTTTGTTTCATAAATTAACAATTGTGAAGATCTCTCTATAAAAATAATTGGCATATTCATTCAATCTATCACTTTAGCTTTCATCCTTTACAGGTGCCTGGGGGATCAATGTGTAGTGGCTTACATCTCATGCTTTGGATTAAGGCAGGGCTCACTGATGAACTTTGGTTAAATATTAACTTCATAAGCATTATTTCCTTCAACATGGACATAGAAGCAATAATTACTCCATTCTTTTTCTGATTGCTTTTAATATTTTTTGTGGCTTGTTGTTGTCTTTTGAGGCTGGTTCTCATGTACCACAGATTGTCTTATTAACACATTATGTAGTTAAGGGTTACCTTAAACTTTAGATCTTCCTGCCTCCACAGGCATGCACCATCATGACTACTTAATGTAGGGCTGGAGATTGAACTCAGAGTTTTATACCTGCCAGGCAAGCACTCTACTAACTCAACTACGTTCTTATCATCTACTACATTCTTGGTAAATGAAATAATATAGGTTAATAATTAATTGATTCATTAATATCTCAGGATGGTATATATTAATAAAAATAATGAGCACCAGGTTATAATAAGATGAGAACATTCTGAGTGGTCTGTCTCCCATCATAGCGAGGAAAACATCTGAAAAAATTCCTGAACTGTGTTTTACATCAGAAACACTTACTTGTGAGTACAAGAGTAGTGTGTTGACATGTGTGATTCATTTGGGCCAACATACTGACACAGATGGGTTTCGCTCTTGAATCTGCTTGTTCTTGTAATTTTCTTCTTACTCATCAAAAAAGTTTCTGACGTGGCCCCGTGTTTCCGCTAAATCATTCAAAACCATGACATTTTAAGAAATAATTTGCACTTTCATCTCCCTCTGGTTCCACACTTAAGTGGAGTTGAATGCCTGCTTCAGTGAATTCTCGCGCATACTTCCTGCAGTGAATTAATATCATATGAGGGAAAGATCACTCTCTCCAGTCAAACCACGGACAATGAAGACACCTGGAGGTCCTGTTGTGCTACTGATTTTTACAAGGAAATCTAGGGCATCAGGTTAGGGGTGCAGGAAGTCCAGGTTATTTGTATGTATGAGTTCTATAGTATCAATAGTTTCATCACAGCCAACTTCAAATTATCAAGGTGACATCATTGAACACCATAGTGTTCACACATTACAAATATTGTTTTTACATTGTATGGATGCAATGCATGGAAATGACCTCAACATAGCTTAGAGTACAGAAAAAGACAAGGAAGTAACAAGTTTTCAACATTCACTACCTCTGTCTTCAATATAATTTGCTTTCTGTTTCCTATGATTTAATTTTAATAATGTCAGTGTTTAATAATTAGTCTGTAAAATTTCTTTAAAAAAATTAACAAACCAGTCCAGGTGTGCACTAGCACACCCATGGGTAAGACAAAAGAGTACTACAATCCATTCAAGCCTGCTGCAAACTAAAGTGTGACTTGGGGCCACCTGGTTGGGTTTCATAAGGCTGTTTCCTTACATGTAAAGTGAGTGAAAATATCTGCTCTTCAGAACCCTGAGAACTAGAGACATACAGAACTGGTGACATCGTGCACAGAATGTCCCCAACAAGGGAAGCCATTGCTCTCTGCACAAGTGAATAATAGAATCTTAAGAACAAATGAAAATTTTGAGTACTGTTTTAAAAGAGTTGCTTTGCATGATGAACTTTGGAAAACAGGATGGTAGCTAAGGGCAATGGAGAACTTAGTGGTTACTCCCAAAGGGCAGCATATTCAACCCTAGAGGGACCCACTCAATTTTAGGTGATTTCATTTTATATATTTTTTATTTTATATATAGCCACAAGATATTTTTAGTTGTAATAGCTTTATATTTGTTTTAGAGAGGTTTACTCCGTATATGTATGACACAAAACTTTACCTTTCTAGTTATTCCAAATATGTCACAATTTATACATATATACATTTTCTAATCAAGTATAATTATTAAAAAGGAAAAATAATCACTTCATTTGGAGAGTAATACTTAGTAAAAATTGAATCAGACAGCAAGTTGTTATTATGAAAAAAGATACTTGTGTTCTATAAAATGACAGACATTAATATATTGGTGGATTAAAGGTCTACATTGGACATGGTACCAAACAGCACAGAAAGTGGCAGTGCAAAGTGGAAACTGGAGTCTGTACAGACTTCTGCAATCCCTGCTTTGATGTGAGGAGTCACTGGATGAGTAGGAGAGAAGTGAGAGGGACAGTGGAATGTTGGTCATGTAACACAGAGAAATAATTCAGATATCAGTACAGAGCCTATTATCAGGAGGGATTTCATATGAATTAAAGCATGTACATGAAAGATCCAGAACTACTTCTGCTAAGGTAAAGGACCAGATTGCTAGAGAAAAAATTATAAAACAGGTAAGGCTAGCCAGATTCTGGCATTATAGACTACTCTTTTTCTGATCTTTGTCATTTTATATTTTTCCTCTTCATGTTAACCTCATAATAGCACAAAGAATTGGGTTTCATTTATGTACATATATATGATACATTTTGTTCGTTTTTACCCTCTCTGTTGCTCTTTCTTACCACCCTCATTCCTTTCTCTTTCCTTGTTCTACATCGTAACAATCTCTCTCTTCTTGTCATGACCTTTGCCTCTTTTTCAAGCCCAGCTAATTACCACATATGAAAGGAAATATGTGATAGTTGTCAATGAGACTGACTTATTATACTTACCATGATGTTCTCCAGTTCTATCAGTTTTCTTTGTCATTTTCAAATGACATAATTGCATTCATGTTTATGAGATTATAAAATCCATAAAGTATGTATACCTCATGATTCTTCTGAGGTAGCTGGTCCCTTAGAAAATAAATATCCCCAAAAGACAACCAAGGAGTGATAGCAAAAGCAAAGGACATAAATATCAAGGTAAAAGTTCTCTGTCTCTCTCTCTCTGTGTCTCTCTTTCTCTCCCTCTCTCTTTTTTCTCCCTCTCAGAATTTATGTGAAGAAACAGAAGAATCAACTCTTCTTTACTTAGATTTTGAGTGTAAAACTGGTAATTCTCTCTTGCTGAAGATTCTTTTATGGTTTCTCATGGGTTCACTGAACATTTTCCTATAAGCCCATTCATTCATGGGAGAATGCTCACCTCGCCTGTGTTCAGCATGTATGCATTACTCATTCCAGCCACACTGCCAGGATTCAGTTTCCCCATTCTTCCCCTTCTCTTCTACCCTAAGGTCCTTGTGCCTGCAGTTCCCTCTATGGTGTACTTCACTAACCCCATATCAGGCCCATGATGACTTCCACCTGTCTCGAAGAAACCTTTCCTGACCACTGAAAGAAGGGCAAGACATAAAATTACATCCTGCTGTGATACCCACTAAATTCCTGCAGTGGCACTGACCATAAAGAACCTCCCCTGATAATTATATGATTAGCATCTAAATGCCTTCCTGGTCTGGAAATTCCCTAAGATCTGGGAGTCTGCTGACATGCTCATCTTAATTCCTTTAGCTGCTAGTATAGACTTTAATTTGTGCTGGGCATCCAGAAGATATTTGTCCGGCAAAGGATTTTTAAGCAATAGAGGAATAAATGACATATTTAACAACAACAAAGTGATTTTATACATACACATAGATTTGTTGAGTTTTTGTTTTGTTCCTACTTTCAAGCTAGCTACTGAGAAAACTAATCCAATAAGGCCCAGTCCTGTGCTTGGAGCTCAGAATGGAGCAGGAGACCTGAAATAATGAGTTCACTGTGACTGAATGGAAGGGAGTTGAATTTGTGAGTGACACTTGTGATACAGGTAGCCTGAAAGGAAGGAAATGTGCTGGGTGTCATCTCATGGGGCAAGCCTCTGTAACTCTTTAACTCTCTTTTTCCTAGGGTTTTTAATACAGTCATTTGAAGGTTTGCTTTTCTCATGGATGCGTCATCCTGGAAATGACTCTGCTATTTTGGTCAAGATCCACTTTTGTGTTCCCAAATGTCAATAAACTAACATTCCTCTGAAAGGGAGTTAAGGATCACATATGCTTATGTTTTTTTGGGAGACAGGGGTATCAAAAATATTTCTAAATAAACTAATGAGAATCTTCTAGTTCGTAGTTAGGGCAGAGAGAAAGGTAAGCATCATAATCAATAATGCAAGTGATTTGGAGTTTCTTTTATTGGAATTCTCTTCCAATAGCCACATTTGATCTAATCGTAAGTGGCATCAATGTGCTGAAGGTGCAACATTAGTATTTCTTCTTTTACCTGACTGGGGATCTTCCTGATTAATGTCAGCACTGAACATTAGCATATAGACAGAAAGTCTGACTTCTCTGAGGGGTCAGAATTAAGTTATAGAAAGATTCAGAGTTATGGCCGCTTCTACAGATAGAAAGTAACCTACCTGCAACCAAAGTCAGCCATTGTCTAAAGCTCAAGCTCTTCTACTAGTTTGCAATATCATGATAACTCCACAAATACTGCAGTCTACTCATATCTTGTTTCTCCAAGGTTCAAAAGTGGCCACATAAGCTCCAGAACCATTGACAGACTCCATCTTACACATTAAGGGTTTTCTAGCAAGACTTACGTTCTACCTTTTATAGGAAACCCCAATGTCACCTCTTCCTTGCTATGGATTTTCCATGGTGACACTTTCAATTCATAAATCATGGGCTAAGTTTCCACTTGGATAGACAAGGGTGGCACCATCAGATAGTGCTCAAAACCGTAATAAAATTAGGCCAGGCATGGTGGCACAGGTTTGTCACCTGGCACTAGGGAGGTAAAGGTAGGATAACTACTGCAATTTTAACGCCAGCCTAGGCTATATGGTGAAAACTTACATCAAAAAACTGAGTAAAAACAAAGAGCAGTTAAATGTTTCTTATGGGGTTTGACCTGATAATGTCACTTCTAGAAATATTCCATTGATGTGGCCAAAGATTCATGCTTGTATTAAAGAATACTCACTGAGACGTGATCTATTTTTTAAAAAACTTAGAAACTGTTTACTTCTGCTCCAATTATACAAGTGTTCCAATGTTGTTAAAAGTAATATTTTTATATCTAGGAAAGATTAGTAATGCATTATTAATGGGTAAAATCAGATTAGAAAACAAGATGTTTAATGCAAGTCCATAAGTCTTTTGTTAAGTGTATTTATTTACACAATAAAATTTCTAGAAAAAAATATAGGTCGTATTATTAATGGGATCTAAGGCTGTCATAGTTTCAAGCTAGTTTCTATATTTAGTTTCCGTAACTAGTTCTGACAACAATGCCTCCATAAACTATGGATGAATATTATGAAAACAATGCGTTAGAGGACTAGGAATATGAGAAAGAAGAATGATGAAAATGAGAAAAAATACTGAAGAACAAAGATCTTAAGAGTATTTTCATAAATTCTAGCAAGGTCTAAGCAACCTTAAGGTAAATATATTTATAATAGTCATATATGATTTTAATAGCTACAGAGAACCAACACACAAAGAACACAGAAGTACCCAATGTATAAAATATCTTGTCAGTCAGAAAAGCCCATGGTGAGTCTTCTAAAGATAGTGGTAAACATAATAGATATTTTTACAAATGTACAATTTATGATCAAAGGTGTCCATTATCACCCAATCCTCTCCCTGGTCCAGAAAACAGCAACAGGCCCTTCTTTCTAATGGTTCCACTGTGTTTTACTCAAGGCTCCATGTGTGTTTGTACCAAAATGGAAGTCAGCAAACATGATAAGAGAGAAGATAATAGGTATTCCTGTGTGAGAGCAGAAAAGAGAAGGATGTTCTCTCAGACTATATTTAATTTATCAGAGGCAATCACATGATCATACCCAAATAACTTCAAGGGAGGCTGGGGAGGTAGGTTGTGTGCCCAGCAAGAAGCAGATATAATGTGGTGTGCTTCTTAGTAGATGGGTAAGCTGAGTATAAGCACAACTCAACAGTTTCTAGAGGATGCCCTGGGAGCTAGAGAGGTGAACCCCAGCCTGTCATAACTGCATCCACAGTGCTACTCAAGAATGCCTGTACCGAATAATGATGCAGGCTCTCCGTCAAAAAATATAATTGCCATCCCAGGTTTCTTCTTGGTAAGAATTATAGTTTATTTTTCTTTTTCAGAGGAAAATAGAAGAGCACCAACAATAAAAATCGAAAGACAAAAGAGGCTCATCCAATTATCCCTGAGTTAGTTTGGAAACTACTCACTAAAGTCATATTCCTTATTCAGCCCAGGTAATTTGGGATTTCCCCTAAACAGTAAACCTGCCAATTAGTGATATTACAGACCTAATCACCATAGCTAATCTCTTCTCACCATGTATTTTACCTGAATTGACATTATGTGAAAGAAAGAAAGGAAGAAAGAAAGAAAGAGAGAGAGAGAGAAAGGAAGAAAGAAAAAAAGAAAGAAAGAAAGAAAGAAAGAAAGAAAGAAAGAAAGAAAGAAAGAAAGAGGGAAAAAATGAAGAGAAGAGGACAGAATGGGAGGAAGGGAAGAAGGAAGTATAGAAAGGAGGGGAGAGCATGCCCCCTTCTTATATTCCTTGTATATCTTATCCTTCAGGGGACAGCTACCACAGACATTTAAAACTAGCCTCTCTGGTCTAATTACAGTGACAAAAAGCATGACTGAGTAAGGAAGCCCTCAAGTGTTTGAAACCAGGTTATAATTGCCTTCAGTAACATGGTTCTGGGAAGAAAAAAAAAAAGCATGATGAAAAATTATCTTTAACTATGGAGAAAAGAAACCCAAGTCTCATGGGGATTTGTGTTTATTTCAGAGGTAGTGGCTAGGGTGGGGAGCTTTATTTTTTATCACTGTTTTAAAAATCCAGGATAACCATACTACAATCCACAGACCTAAAGAAACTAAATAACAAGGAGGACCCTAGGGAGGATGATTAATTCTCATTCGGAAGGGCAAATAGAATAGATACCAGAAGCTATTGAAGAGAGGGAGCAGGATGAGAGCCTACCATAGATGCCCCCTGAAAGACTCCCTCCACAGCAGGGGATCAAAGCAGATGCTAAAACTCACTGCCAAACTTTGGGCAGAGCACAGTGAGCCATAGGAAAGAGTGAGGGAATAAAAGGACCCAAAGGGGAGAGGAGCTCCATAAGAAGAACAACAGAGCCAACAAATGAGCCCAGAGGAGCCTGCAGAGACTAATGCACCAATCAAGGTCCATGCATGGAAAGGACCTAGACACCCTAGTCAGATAGAGCTGATAGACAATTCAGTCTCCATGTGGGTTCCCTAGTATGGGGATCAGAGACTATCTCTTATGTGAACTTTGATGCCTGCTCTTTGATCACTTACCCCTGTTGGGGGTTGGGGGGTGGCACTTGCCAGGCCATAGAGAAAGAGGATGCAGACAGTCCTAATGAAACTTGATTGGGGTCAGATAGTAGGGGGGAGGGCTCCTCCTTTCTGAGAAATAGGGGAGAAGGATAGGGAGGAAGAGATAAGGAGAGTGGAACCGAGAGGAGACAATAAGTGAATAAATTATTTTAAAAAATAAATTTAAATTTAAAAAATCCTAGAGTAGATTTTATGACTATACTCATAGAGGAAATATTTCTGTTAGAAAAATATCTTAACTCTCATCAAATCCAAACTGACTATCTTAGTGTTAGGGAATGGAAGGGGACACAAGTAGAAGTTGTTCCTTTATCAGGTCTGCTTGAGAGGAAATACTTCCACTGCCTTGTTGCCTCAGCCTAAACTCTCATCCAGAGTCCAATAATCACAGTCTAGTACCAATAAAGGTAAAGGAAATAGATGCAGAGACAGCTAGTAGAAGCACAAACATAGAAAGTGGTTTGGTGAAAATCTCATCAGGAATAATTGTGTTCATATTTTTGGAGACACTGACTAAATTTCTGACCTTATTTCAAAGGAAATGTTCTTCATTTTAAAAAATTACATAAAATACCCATTGTATAACTATTTACGGCCACAAATGCCAATAAAAGGAATTCACTACATTAATTTGGCATATAGAATACACCAAAGGTATTTGAAATTATGAATATACATATATGTCAAAGGAAATCTTTAGCTCCATTCATCTGCAAAATATTACAAATTGTGAATTAGTAAACTGACCTTTTGTAAAGCTCCAGTGTGAGTGAAAGTGTGAGACTCATCATTTTCTTCACTATGCCCTTTCTGAATAGTTAAAGTAATATACCTTGATTTCTAAAATTGGAATATTTTAATGACCAAATCTAAGAATGGGTTGAAATTGAATTTAGGTGTAAGTTTGAGAGTAATGTCATTTTACAACAGCATGAATTCACACTTAAAATATTATGTCAAAAGGGGATATGCAATTTGATTAAAATATCCTAATAGGGCGGAAGAAGATGGCAGCGGCTAGTGTGCACCTTAGCTGAAGGGCAAAGGACCTGCAACGTGGAAATTGGTGAGTGAAGGGGCTGATCAACCCAGAACAGAGTTATCTAGACTTCCAGGAAGAAAGAGACTAACCATGATCTGAGTCCATCTAGAATCAGGTCACAGCAGACTCCTCTGAGAGGAGACCCCAGGAGGTGGTCCCTACACACTTCCCCGTATTCAACACCCTACTCCCTCTTTGGAGGAGGCTGGAGGTAGCCCACAGAACCCACCACAGACCACACTGTCTGTACCTCAGCCCCCAGCGAGAGCTGCAGCTTCCACCAAAAAAAAAAAAAAAAAAAAAAAAACAAGATTCGGGGCTGAGAAAATCCAATCCTTCCTTTCGGGCACTCCCCCGAGAACTCCACCATAACCCTACCCTGGCTGAGAGGAAGGATAGACAGGTGTACAGTGGTTTCACAGCGCCCGGACCCCAGTGCTGCTGGCTGCTCCTAGCAAAAAAAAACTTCAGCTGGGGATCTGGGACTGGTCATTCAACACATCCTGACACTTTCCCGGGTCCAGCACAATAAGGTCTAGAACCACGTCCTAGCACAGGCAGCCCTTGGCCCCTGGCAGAAAAAAACCCCTGCTCAGGATCAAGGACTGAGAATTCCCAACCCTTCCTGGCACTCCCCTGAGAGCGCTGCCATAAGCTTGCTCTAGCAGAGGGGAAGGACAGAAAGGCAGCCTGCCACCGTCCACAGCACCCCCTCTCTAGCACACCCAGCGGCCCCTACCAGAGAAACCCGAGTTCTGGATCTGAGGACACTCAACCCTACCTAGTACTCTCCCAGAACGTGCCTACATATGAGCTAGTGCCAGCGTCTTCTGGCAAAGAGATCTGGGCCCAGGATCTGGGATTGAGGACGCTCAACCCAACTCTTTACCGTGCTACCCTGGGAACAGCCAACATAAGCCTTCCCTGGTGGAGGGGAAGGTCAGAGAGACGGCACACAGTGCAGGTGGACACCAAGTCCTGCTGCTACAATGCCACAGAGTGACTGTTAGCCTATACCCGCATTTGCCCCAGCAGGATCAAATCGAAGAGTAGAGAGCAAGGGGAACCCCTGTGCGTTCCAACTGATCCTGCAGGGGAGTGAGTGTGCCTTCTAGGGAGAGTTTGCCCCAGACCCAGGGCCTCTCTACACAAGCAACCAGACAAGAGATCCCTGCCACTCACACCCCTAGTGTGGGCATCATAGGGACTCTTGGGATAGCGACCACAACTCTGAAGATTCTGCCTTGTGGGACTACCAGTGTAATCCAGGCAAACAATCCCTAGATCCCAGACAGAACTCATACAAGTTTGGCCTGGAGGCCACTGCAATAGTCAGAGAATCCGCGCATGCACACTGTGCCCACTAAAAGCGCATGTGAATAGCGCCAGTGTCACATTCTTTCTTAGGTAAAACTGAAACCACAACACACACACTCCCAAACCAGTGAACATCTCTCATCTTCATGAAAAAAAAAAAAAAAAAAACAGTCCAGAAAACAGAAAGAGACGATCTTAGCCTGAACTACAAACTTGAGGAGCAAACAGTGAGGGTTATAAATAACCAGATGGCCAGAGTCAGACATAAGAACACACCCAAAAAAAAAAATCAGGACATAATGACCTCACCAGCAACCCCACAAATCAATGGACACTTCAATTCACTAGATACACAAGAAAATGACTTCAAAAATGTTTTTCCAGATATTAGAGGCCCATAAAGGCGAAATGAACAAAGCCCTAAGAGAGATAGCCACAGAAATCGAGATGAACAAAGAAGAAATAAATAAAACTCTCAGAGAAATGACCACGAAAATTGAGGCAAACAAAGAGGAAATGAACAAAGCTCTCAAAGAAATATCCACACAAATGAAGGCAAATAAAGAAGAAATAAACAAAGCTCTCATAGAAATACAGGAAAATACAACCAAACAAGTAGAGGCACAATTAGCAATACATAGAGAATGGACAAAAAAATAGAAGCCGTCATTGAAAAGCAGGACTTCACATTCAAATAGATGAAGATAATGGTGCAAGACATGAAAACAGAATTAGAATAAATAAAGAAAACACAAATAGAGAAAAACCTGGAGCTGGAGAACATAGAGAAAAAGATCAGGAACTACAAAGGTAAGCATCACCAACAGAATATAAGAGATGGAAGAGAGAATCTCAGGTGCCAAAGATACACTTGCAGAAATTGACACGTCTCTCAAAGAAAAAATAAAATCAGAAAAGTTCCAAACACAAAACATACAAGAAATCAAGGACACTATGAAAAGACAAAATCTAAGAATAATAGGAGTAGATGAAAAAGAAGACATCAGGCTCCAAGGTCCGGAAAATATTTTTAAGAAAATTATAGAAGAAAATTTTCCCAACTTAAAGAAAGAGATGTCCATAAACACACAAGAGGCCTACAGAACACCAAATAGACTAGACCAGAAAAGAAATTCTTCCTGTCACATCATAGTTAAAACACTGAACCTGTAAAACAAAGAAAAAATTTTAAAAGCAGCAAGGGAAAAAGGCCAAGTAACCTATGCAGGTAGACCCATCAGAATCACACTAGATTTCCCAACAGAAATTATGAAAGCCAGAAGAGTCTGGACAGAAATCATGCAGTCCTTAAGGGACTATAGATGCCAACCCAGACTACTCTACCCTGCAAAACTTTCAATCAACATAGATGGAGAATTCAAAATATTCCACAACAAAACTAAATTTAAACAATATCTACATAGTAACCCAGCTCTACAGAAGTTACTAGAAGGGAAATTCCAACCCAAAGAAAGCAACTACATCTAAGAAAACAGAGGAAATAGATAACTACACACAAAAACAAAAAACAAACAAACAAACAAACCCAGAATATGAGCAATGAAACTCAGCAACACTACCAACCCCACATCAAAAGAAAGTAACAATTGTTGGTCACTAATATCTATCAATATCAACAGACTCAACTCCCCAATAAAAAGACACAGACTAACAGAATGGTTGTGGAAACAGAGCCCAACATTCTGTTGCATCCAAGAAACACACCTATGCAACAAAGATAAACACTACCTCAGAGTAAAGGGCTGAAAAATAATGTTTTTCAAACAAATGGTTCCAGAAAACAAGCTGGCGTAGCCATCCTAATATCTAATAAAATAGACTTTCAACCGTAGTTAATCAAAAAAGATAAGGAGGGCCACTATATTCTCGTCAAAGAAAAAATCCTCCAAGAGGACATCACAATTTTGAATATCTATGCCCCAAATACAGGAGCGCCTACATTCATAAATGAAACATTATTAAAGCTTAAATGATACATTGATCCTAATACCTTAATTGTGGGAGACTTCAACACCTCACTCTCACCAAGGGACAGATCAACTAGATAGAAACCAAATAGAGAAATAAAGGCACTCACAGAGTCCCTAAATCAAATGGACCTAATAGACGTCTATAGATCTTTTCACCCAAACTCAAAAGAGTATAACTTCTTTTCAGCACCACATGGAACCTTCTCCAAAATAGACCATATAGTTGGTCACAAAGCAAGCCTCAACAGATACAAGAAGATTGAAATAATCCCCTGTATACTATCTGACCATCATAGACTAAAGCTGGACCTCAACAACAACGAAAATAACAAAAAGCCTACACGCACATGGAAACTGAACAACTTGCTACTCAATGACAGCTGGGTTAAGGAAGAAATAAAGAAAGAAATTAAAGACTTCCTAGAATTCAATGAAAATGAAGGCACAACATACCCAAATTTATGGGACACATTGAAAGCAGTCCTCAGAGGAAAATTTATAGCACTAAGTGCCTGCAAGAAGAAATTTGTAACATCACTTACAAGCAACTTAATGGACCAACTGAAAACCCTAGAAAAAAAAAGAAGCAGATACACCCAAGAAGAACAGACGGCTGGAAATAATCAAACTCAGGGCTGAAATCAATCAATTAGAAACAAATAAAACTATTTAAAGAATGAATGAACCAAAAAACTGGTTCTTTGAGAAAATGAACAAGATAGACAAACCTTAGCCAAACTAACTAAAAAGCAGAGAGAATCTATCCAAATCAGCAAAATCAGAAAGGAAAAGGGTGACATAATTAGAGACACTGAGGAAATCCAAACAATCATTAGGTCATACTACAAAAGCCTATACGCCACAAAATTTGAAAATCTAGATGAAATGGACAATTTTCTTGATAGTTTCCATCTACCAACATTAAGTCAAGATCAGGTAGAAAGACTGAATAGCCCTATATCCCCCAAGGAAATTGAAGTGTAAGACCTGAAGTCTCACTGCTCAGGATCGCGCCCTTCCCAGAAACTATCACAGACCACAGCTCGATGCAAAAGCAAGAGGTTTTATTGCTATCACGATAGGGTCGCCCCTCCAAAGACAGGAGATGACCCCGAACATGCAAAGCACAGGGTTTTTATACCTGAAAATCAGATCACTTTTGCTCTATAGTTTACAGCTCGTTGTTTCTCAGAACAGTTCACCCCACCCTTCAAGAGCTCTCTGCTCCTGGCTTCAATTCAAAGAATCACAGTTATTTTTTTCTCATTCCCAGGTGGTCCCTCATTGCCCTTTTCTTTTTTGCCTCAATTTTAACCCTAAAATTGTGGATCAACCTCAGGGAGAGGTTGATACTGTCTCTGGAGCATCAGAACCTAAACTGCATTTACACGTTCCCTGACGAAGGCAAGTACTGGTCAGAGAGTTTATTGTCCCTGATGAGTTTCAGTTTTAGCAGATTGCTGGAGGCTTGGACTTTTAAGGTGTCTTCAGATTGATGAAGACAATCTGGCTTGATGTATGACCCATAGATCCAAGCTGCGATGCCCTCTACTTTGACGGCAGTTGGTATAGTGGTGAGCAGGACGTAATAAGGACCCTTCCACTGAGGTTCCAGATTCTGGCTGCAGTGTCTTTGCACATACCAGATCACCAAACTGGAACTGATGGGCACCTCCAAGGACCCAGGCACATATGCACTTGCAACCTTGCTCCAAATTTCTTTCTGAATTAACTGCAGTCCTTTCAGCCTGGACAACAAGTCAGAGTTACCACTAGTTATGTCAAGGGGGGTCCCCAAGAAGAGTCAGGGGAGCAGGAACCCCATATAGTAGTTCGAAGGGAATCAGGCCCAGTAAGGAGGGAGTATTTCTGACTCTAAAAAGGGCCAAGGGAAGGAACACCACCCAGGCACCGTCAGTCTCCATGGTCAATTTGGTGAGAGTCTCTTTTAGAGTTCTATTCGTTCTTTCTACCTGTCCTGAACTTTGGGGTCTATAAGCACAGTGTAATTTCCAATCAAGCCCCAGAAATCTGGCCACCTCCTGACTTACCTGAGCAACAAAAGCTGGCCCATTGTCTGACCCAATTACCTTTAGAATACCGAACCGAGAAAAAAAAATGTCTTCCAGAATCTTTTTGGCTATGACCAGAGCGATTTCTTTGTGGGAAAAGCTTCCACCCATCCTTCTGACAGGGTTTACACTCCCGAGTCACTCTCTCAGTCAGAGCGGTGAGGTTTAGTATTCGGTACTGGGATTGGCGGGCAATTTCAGCCAATTTCTTTGGCCCCAAGTGAGTCCACTTATGCATCTGAGTTATTAATTTCTCAGCGTCTTTCTGTGGTAGAATGATCTCATCTTTGGAATCAATCCATGCCCCCACACCGGTGTCAAATATCCCCTGTTTTTGCTGTATTAGCTTTAAGTCACTTTCTGAGTAGTTTAGTCGTTCTTCTCTGGGCAGCTCAGCAGTCAGTACCACTGGAACAGAGTTTCCTCTAGTGGCTGCTTTAGCCTCCTGATCAGCCATGTTATTCCTCTTTGCTACCCTGAAAGTTCCCTTCTGATGCCCCGGGCAATGAATAATGCTTACCTTGGTGGGCAGCAACAAGGCATTGAGCAAAGCCAGAATCTCAAGTCCTTTCACCATCCCTGTTTCTCTGCTAGAACCTGCAAACAATCATGCTCTGGGGGCTGGATTTCTGGATCCGGCAATAAGGTGGATCAGCAAATCCTGGAATCCACAGCCAGCAAAACCCTGGTATACCTGTTTTCTGTAGATCTGGGCCTTTTTCGCTGATGCTCTGTAGCGGAGCTCGCGCAACTCTTGCAACAGCTGGTGGCTTCATAAGCTGGCCCGAGACCCCTGAGTCCAGGTCTTTCCATTCGAAAGCGAAAATGTAGACAAAAGAATCCTTAAGGTCCAGGACTGTAGACCAAACCCTGTACGGGTTGGGCACAGTAGGATGGAAGTCCGTGACGTATTTGTTAACTTCGCTCAAGTACTGTACAGGTCGATAGTTGTTGGTCCCAGGCTTCCAAACTGGCAGCAATGGAGTATTGGCATATTGGCACCTTTTGAGCACTCCTAGGTCAAGGAGCCGCTGTATGTGAGGGTGGATCCCGTCATGGGCTTCCTTAGACATCGGATATTGCTGCACCGCGAGCAGGGTAGCCTGAGGCTTCAGCTCTTTCTGAACTGGGGGCTGTCTCTCTCTGCTCTTCCTAGGCCTGCCATTTCAGCCCGTGCCCTGGAATGTCTCTCTAGCCACTAGTCAATGTCTTTTTCTGGACTTACCACCTTTTCAAACAGGTGGTATTCATCTTCCAGTTGAATCGTCAAGCACCTGAATGGGATCCCCTTTATTGTCTGTCACCTGTGGGCCATCTGGTCTAAAATGATATGGGCCCCTATCTTAGTTAGGATATCTTGCCCTATCAGTGGGTACGGGCATGTGGGGACAACTAAGAATGAGTGGGATACCCGGCCCACTCTAAGGTCCACCGTTCTTCGGGTAGTCCATGAATATTGTTTACATCCAGTGGCTCCTTGGACCCACAATTTTTTCTCTTTTCTAGCTCCTAAGTCTTGTAACAGAACAAAATGCCAGGCGCCAGTGTACACCAAGAAGTAGACTGGCTTTTTCTTCCTTTTGGACAATCCTTGTTCCAGTGTCCTTTCTCCTTGCAATAGGCACACTGATCCTTAGACAGAGGGCCCCTCCAATTGCTAGGAACTCTCTCCCTATCATTCCGACTCTCCTGCACTACGGTGGCCAGGATCTTATTCAATTTTCTGTCTTGCTTCTTATCTCTTTTTCTTTCTCTCGCTTCCTGCTTTTTCTGCTTTCTTTCCTCTTTCTCTTCTTCCGTCTCCTGGCTGTAGAAAATCTTTTCTGCTACCTGCATAAATCCTTCAATGACTTGTTCTGTAATCCCTCTATTTTCTGGAGTTGTCTACAAATATCTCTGGCTGAATGGTCTATAAAGGTTATAGTCACCATTGCCCTATGCTCATCTGAGGTAGGGTCATAGGGCATAAACCGGCAGTATGCCTCCATCAGCCATTCAAGAAAGGCTGTGGAGGATTCCTCCGGCCCCTGAAACATCTCTCTTACCTTCGTCAAATTGGTAGGTTTATTGAGCGGCCCCACGGAGACCCGCCATTAGAGTCTGGCGGTAGACTTTCAGGTGCTCCCTACCTCCAGGTGTGTTGTAATCCCAGTTGGGGCAGGTGAGGGGAAAGCCATCATCAATTTCATTAGGGAGTATACATGAACGACCCCAAAAATTCAACCAGAGAACTCCTTCAGCTGATAAACACCTTCAGCAAAGTGGTAGGATACAAAATCAACTAAAAAAAATCAGAAGCCCTCCTGTATACCAAAGACAAAAGGGCCGAGAAAAAAATTAGGGAAACAACACCCTTCACAATAGCCACTAATAACATAAAGTACCTTGGGATGACAGTAATCAAGCAAGTGAAAGACCTGTTTGAGAAAAACATCAAGTCTCTGAAGAAAGAAATTGAAAAAGATATCAGAAAATGGAAAGCTCTCCTGTGCTCATGAATTGGTAGGATTAACATTGTAAAAATGGCCATCCTGCCAAAAGTAATCTACAGATTCAATGCAATTCCCATCAAAGTAACAACACAATTATTTACAGATCTTGAAAGAAATATTCTCAGCTTCATATGGGGAAACAAAAACCCAGAATCTCCAAAACGATCCTGTAAAACAACAGATCATCTGGAGGTATCTCCATCCCCAATCGCAACCTGTACTACACAGCAATAGTAATAAAAACTGCATAGTATTGGCATAGAAATAGAAAGGAGGATCAATGGAACCGAACAGAAGACCCAGAAATAAACCCACACACCTATGAATACTCGATTTTTGAAAAAGAAGCCGAAACTATTCAATGGAAAAAAGAAAGCATCTTCAACAGATGGTGCTGGTCCAACTGGATGTCTACATGCAGAAAAATGAAAATAGATCCATACTTATCACCCTGCACAAAACTGAAGTCCAAGTGGATCAAAGATGTCAACATAAAACCAGATTCTCTAAATCGGTTAGAAGAAAAAGTGGGGAATAGCCTGGAACTCATTGGCACAGAACAGAACACCAACAACACAGGTTCTAAGAGCAACAATCAATAAATAGGATCTCATGAAACTGAAAAGCTTCTGTAAAGTAAAGGACACCATCATCAAAACAGAACGAATGCCTACAGATTGGGAAAGAATCTTCACCAACCCTTTATCTGACAGAGGACTAATATCCTATATATATAAAGAACTAAAGAAGCTGAAAAGCAACAAACCAAGTAATACAATTAAAAAATGGGGAAAAGAGCTAAATAGAATTCTCGATAGGGAAATATCAAATGGCAGAGAAACACTTAAAGAAATGCTCAACCTCATTAGCCATCACGGAAATGCTAAAACGACCCTAAGATTTCACCTTACACCCATCAGAATGGCCAAGATGAAAAACTCAAGTGACAACACATGCTGGAGAGGTTGTGGAGAAAGGGGAACCCTCCTCCATTGCTGGTAGGAATGCAAACTGGTACAACCACTTTGGAAGTCAATCTGGCACTTTCTCAGACAATTAGGAATAGTGCTTCCTCAAGACCCAGATATACCACTGCTAGTTATATACCCAAAATTTGCTCAAGTACACAACAAGGACATTTGCTCAACCATGTTTGTAGCAGCTTTATTTGTAATAGCCAGAACCTGGAAACAACCCAGATGTCCATCAACAGAGGAATGGATACAGAAAAATGTGGTATTTTTACACAATGGCATACTACTCAGCAATCAAAAACGAGAAAATCATGAAATTTTCAGGCAAATGGTGGGATCTAGAAAAGATTATTCTGAGTGAAGTATTCCAGAAGGAGAAAGACAAACATGGTATATACTCGCTTATATAGACTTACAAGATATCATACACATAATGAAATCTATACACCTAAAGAAGATAAACAAGAAAGAGTACCTAGGGTAAGATGATCAATCTTCACTTAGAAAGACAAATAGGATGTGCATTGAACATATGACAGGAGTCTACCGCAGAAGGCATTTGAAAGACTCTACCTAGAAGTGTTTCAAAGCAGATATTAAGACTCATAACCAAACCTTCGGCAGAGTACAGGGAATCATATGAAAGAAGGGAAGTTAGTATGATGTGGAAAGTATAGGAGCTCCACAGGACCAAATATATCTGGGCACAGGGGTCTTTTCGAGGACTGCTACTCCACCAAGGACCATGTATGAATATAACCTAGAACTTCTGCTTGGATGAAGCCCGTGGTAGCTCAGTAACCAATTGGTTTCCCATAGTAAGGGGAATAAGGACTATTTCTGACAGGAACTCAATGGCAGGCTCTTTGACCTCCCCACCCACCAAGGGAGGAGCAGTCCTGCTAGGCCACAGAGGAGGATTTTGCAGCCAGTCCTGAAGATACCTGATAAAACAGGGTCAGATGAAAGGGGAGAAGGTCCTCCCCAATCAGTGGACTTGGAAAGGGGCAGGGAGGAGATGAGGAAGGGAGGGTGGGATTGGGAGGGAATGAGGGAGTGGGATACAGCTGGGATACAGAGTTAATAAAATGTAACTAATAATAAATAAATAAATAGTAAACATCCTAGTAGAATATTTATACCTCCTCTTTTTATTTCTAAAGTGTCTTCAGGAAAAATAAGTTTTTGGGGAGGTGTAAACACACACACGTGCACACACACTTTGCAAACATTACCTCACTGACAGCTTGAAATAGCTTGTAATTTATGTATGTATATATGTATGTATGTATTTAATCACTTTACAGCCTGATTCTAGTCCCTTCCTCTTCTCTTCCTAGTCCTACCCTCACATGCCTTTCCCTATTTCCCTTCTCAAGCTCAGAGGAGGGGAGGCCCACAAGAGATACAACCTACCCTGGTAACTCAAGTCTAAGCAAGACTAAGTGCATCTTATCCCACTGAGGCCAGACAAGGCAGCCTAGCTAGGGGAAAGGGATCCAAAGGCAGGCCACAGAGTCAGAGAGACAACCCCTACTCCCACTGTTAGGGGACCTACATGATGACCATGCTGCACATTTTCTGCATATGTTGAGGAGGTCTAGGTCCAGTCCATGCATGCTCTTTGGTTGGTAGTTCAGATAACTCCAAAATAATAATATTATATTAGCTGGTATTAGCCTTAAAGCCCATAGAGTCCTACCACTTTGTACCATGAAGCCTGAAAGTATAAACCAGGCAAAAAAGACCTAAGCATGTCTTCCATTTCTGCATAAACTGTACATGTTCCTGATTTTAGGAATAATTCTTCAGTCTGAGAAAATTCCAGGAATCTGAAGGATCATAACTTATGTTCCCCTACTTCTAGATCTTTGTTTTCTTTTGAAAAAATTTTTATTGATTACAATTTATTCATTTTGTAGTCCCCAACCTTGTCCCCTCCCAAATCCACCCTCTCTCTTTCTCTCCCTTCCTCCTCCCTCATCTCCTCCCATACCCCCTCCCCAGCCCACTGATAGAGGAGGACCTCCTCCCCTTCCATCTGACCCTAGCCTATCAGGTCTCATCAGGACTGTCTTTCATAGTCATCCTCTGTGGCCTGGCAAGGCTGTTCCGTCCCCCTTACAGAGAGGTGATTAAAAAGCCAGCCACTGGGTTAATGTCAGAGACAGCCCCTGTTCCCCTTACTAGGACACTCATTTGGAGACTGAGCTGCCATGGGCTACATCTGTGCAGAGGTTCTAGGTTATCTCCATGAATGGTCCTTGGTCAGAGTATCAGTCTCAGAAAAGACCCCTGGGTCCAGCTTTTTTTATTCTGTTGCTCTCCTTGTGGAGCTCCAGACCCTTCCAGGTCTTTTTATCTCTCTCTTCTTTCATAAGATTCCCTGCACTCTGCCCAGAGTTTGGCTATAAGTCTCAGTATCTGCTTTAATACCCTGCTGGGAAGAGTCTTTCAGAGGCCCTCTGTGGTAGACTCCTACTTCTAGACCTTGAGTGCACCTTTGGCAGATAGACTGAGCCACCTGACTGCAGGCTGGGTAAAGCCTCCTTTTGCCAACAATCCCCCTGTTGCTCTTGCAGACAGAATGCCATTTTGTTTCTCTTTTGGTAACAATAGCACTGAGTTTATCGTAAGAGATTGCCTCTTGAGTCATTCTAAGAAATATTTTTTTTTTCCTTCAACATTTAATCACATTGTCTGCAACTGTACTCTTTGTTCCCAGAGTTTTGTTGGAGGAGGTATTTCTTTCAGAGTATGATGCATATCAAAGGTCTTGTTTGCATGTGTTCCAACTCCAGCCCCTAATGTCAGAGTCCTTTCAAAGCTTTAAGACCCAGTGTTGATATTTACAAGGGAACTTGCCTTAAGCAAGAGAATCCATTAAGTTAATCTAGACCGCCAAGTTTGCAAGTTGTTAGAGCAGTGTTGCAGGACAGCATATATGTTAGTCAAGCATAAGGGTTTGATTTTGCCCATCAGAGGAACTTAAGCAACATCTGAAGACATTTCTAGGTGTTACCCACGCTAAGGGAGTAGGGAGGGAAAGAGGTGGGCTTAGGACACCCAGGAGGCTCTACATGGCCCTGCTAGGCAGTTGGTTCTCAACCTTTCTAATGCTGCAACCCTTTAATACAATTCCTCATGTTGTGGTGACCCCAACCATAAAATTATTTTTGCTGCTACTTCATAACTGTAATTTTGCTACTGTTATGAAACATAATGTAAATGCCAACATTTTCCCACGGTTTTAGGGATCCCTGTGAAAGGCTCATTCAACCTCCAAAGGGGTTGCAACCCACAGGTTGAGAACCATTGTGCTTGGCACACTCTACGTTGTTACCCTAAAAGAACAGCAAAGAACTGCATGGTCTGATAGACAACGGTCAGAAGGAAGAAGAGGAGGACCTCCCCTATCAGTGGACTTGGGGAGGGGCATGCAGAAGAATGGGGAGGGAGGGTGGGATTGGGAGGAGAGGAGGAAGGGACTTCTGGGGGGATACAAAGTGAATAAAGTGTAATTAATAAAAGTTTAAAAAAAAAGAACTGCATGGTCAAAAATGAGAATCCTGTCAAGGCTGAGAAACCTGGTCATTTTCAGACTTTGGTAGGTAGGTGTTCCCACGAGAGATGTACCTCCTTCTCAGGGCCCAGAAGTGTTTCTGACATGGTGGGACAAGGGTGGGGCCAGTAAATTTGCATTTCTCACAAGGCTTGGGGACCAAAGTCAGAGAAAGCTGTCAGGAATGTCCGAAAGCATCCCTGCAAAAATGACATTTGGAGATTTAGCAGACACCAAGGGACAACACACCGTTTTGTAAACAGTTTGTGAGATAAGCCCAGAAACAGAAGAGTAGGGGCCTGAGGATCAAGGATCTGAAATGAAGGCATAAACAATTACGTAACGCTGGAGAGGGATCTGGGATATTTAAGAACAATAATAAAGGCAGTTAGACTTTTAGTAGGAATTGGGAGAACTTGCCCAGACAGTTGTAGTGGAGATGCAGAGGAAGGCTTGTTGCCTCTAGTTTCCCATTATAAAGGAACATGTTTGTAGCCCTGTCCTAGTTTCTAAACATAACTCTGCTTTGGACTACTCATATGATCAGGGATGAATTATTTATCTGCCAAGAGCCTCAGTTGCCTCACCTGTAAAATGGGAACATTCAGGGCCAGTTCACTAGACTGTCCTGAGAATAAATGAGATCACATTCATAAAAGTGTCCAGCACAGGGGAGGGCTCAATGAATGTTAATTCACTTCTATTAAGACTAAATGATGAAAGGGAAAGGGGCTCTTCCAGCGTCTTATTTGCATCTCAAAGAGAACACAGCAAAGCATGATGTCAGCAACTCAGTTATGTCCAAAGAGCCCTGCATCACCAGTGTGTGCCAAACCTGTGCCAGGGCCTGCTGCTGGCATGCTCAAGTGCAAATTAGGCAACCGCCTGCCCACACAAAAATGCTGCAAAGCTAATGCTAGGCTTGTAGATACCATCACAGAGCTCAGTCCAAAGTTACCTCATTTATAGATGTTTGGATACTTCACAGGCCCTTTTACCATTTCCCTTATTGTTTTGTAGCCTGACAATGGCTAGGAGAAATAGCATTTAGAACCACAGTAAATAATAATACTTAGCACTTAAATAACATTTGCCATCTTCAAAGCCATTTGCAAACACACATAAATTAAGATGTACCCAGCCCCAGCCTTGGGAAAGTGTTATTATCTTTGTTTCTTCAAGACAGCAAAGAGGATGAGGTAATGCAGTTGCCCAGAGCCTGTGGCCAGTTGGCATCAAAATGGGCTGCTTTAATCCAGTCCAGGCATCCCATGTAGGTCCATCCCAGAGTGATGTGGATGTGGACTCTTCTCTGGGCCACGGGTAATGCCCTGAATTTCAAGGAGGGAGAATACTATACTTTTCCAGCCATTCTCGCCAGCTCCATTGTGCATAAATGTCACCAGCATCATCTACATTAGTCTTCAGAGATGGTCTAATTTTGACCACTACTGGCTCCTTAACTCTCATATTCTGCAACCTCCCAGAAAACTACATTAACGTCATAATCTTTTCTGAATTTCTTAATTATGTAATTTAATAGTGATACTATCTCAAAGTGTCCTCATCTGTAAACTAGGAAGATAATGACCCCCAGGGTAACTGTGAGGACAATATTTGCAAAATGCCAGGTGGGTAGGCAATTCACGCAAGCAAGGTTTCTTTATTGTGGTATGACTGACGTCATCGCCATTGTATTTATTCTATTATTTACGGTAAGCGTCTCATGTGCTCTGTATTAGAGTGCTCCTAACAGCCCTCTCATAAAGACCAGCAGATAATGTCATTCCCTGTGGAAATCTACGATAGAAAAAGGAAACAAGCTAACTAAAAAACGTAGCTAGTCATTGACTGGGCCAGTGAGATTTTTAATTCTCCCCTCATTCACATTCTATGTAAACAATGGTACTTCTGCTTTCCCCACCCAATACCTCTCACCAATTCAAGAGACATTTATTAAGCTCCTAGTTTATGCCTCTCGCATACTCAGGGGTTTCAGGGTTTATGGACTACTCCCCCCCCCTTTTGCAGTTTTTTTTTCGCATTTTTATATTAATTGCAGTTTATCCACTTTGTGTCCCAGCTGTAGGCCTGTTCCTCACTCCCCCCATCCCACCCTCCTTTCCTCACCTCTTCCCATCCCCTTCTCCAAGTCCACTGATAGGGGAGGTCCTCCTTCCCTTCCAACTGACTCTAGCCTATCAAGTCTCATCAGGACTGGCTGCATTGCCCTCCTCTATGGCTTGGCAAGGCTGCTCCCCCCTCAGGGAGAGGTGATCAAAGAACCAACCACTGAGTTCATTTTAGAGACAGTCCCTGTTTCCATTATTAGGGAACCCACTTCCGATACTGAGCTGCCATGGGTTACACCTGTGCAGGGGATCTAAGTTATATCCATGAATGTTCATTGGTTTGAGTATCAGTCACAGAAAAAAAAAAAAAACCCTGTGCCCAGATTTTTTGGTTCTGTTGCTCTTCTTGTGGCGCTCCTGTCCTCTCCAGGTCTTACTATCTCCCCCTTCTTTCCTAAGATTCCCTGCACTCTGCCCAGAGTTCGGTTATGAGTGTCAGCATCTGCTTTGATACACTGCTGGGTGGAGTCTTTCAGAAGCCCTCTGTGGTAGGCTCCTGTCCTGTTTCCTGTTTTCTCCTTCTTCCAATGTCCATCCCGTTTGTCTTTCTGTGTGAGGATTGATCATCTTACCCAGGGTCCTACTTCTTGTTTATCTTCTTTAGGTGAACAGATTTAAGTATCCTTATCCTATATTATATATCTAATATCCACTCGTAGCAGCTTTGTTCATAATAGCCAGAACCTGGAAACAACCCAGATGTCCCTCAATGGAGGAATGGATACAGATATTATGGTACATCTACACAATGGAATACTTCTCAGGAATTAAAAACAAGGAAATCATGAAATTTGCAGGAAATGGTGGGATCTAGAAAAGAACATCCTGAGTGAGGTATCCCAGAAGCAGAAAGACAACACACGGTATATACTCACTTATGGAATTCAAGGCACTGATTTTCAGAAGATTCTGATCAAAGATAAACACATCATGCAGCTGCTTGGGGGAATCTAACCTGTGAAGGCCTATCTAGAATGGCCACTGCTAGGGCAAGAGAGAAAGCTCAATAAGTAATGTGCCTGGTGTGTACATGAGGATGTGGATGTTAAATCTATGGAAAGTTGGACTAGTTGGTATAATGCCTGTAATCCTAGTACTCCTACTGCAAGATCAGAGGTGATGAAAGAAAAAAAAAAAAAGAAAAACCTGAAAGCTGCTGGTGTATGCATCAGCAAAATCAAAAGAAAGGCGTTGTTTCAAACAAGGTTGGAGGAAGGGTTGATACCTTAGACTGTCTACTGACCACCACATGTGTTTCATGGCATACCCACATGCATGAAAGAGATGGGACTCCTGAAAATATTATAGCTATTCATGGTATACTTACATAGATTAATAACTTTCATTGAACACTGGTGCTTCTTTTCTAGCAATGTCGACAGCTGAGTTTAGAGACATTGACCATAAGGGGTTATCAAAAGAGAACATGAAGCCAGGTATGGTGGTGCATACCTGAAATTCTAGCACTTGAGAGGCAGAGGCAGGAAGCTTACCTTTATCCCTGACTATACTTCATATTGAGCTCCTGACCAGCCTGAGACCCTGTCTCCAAACACTAAAACTAGACAAAATAAAAAGAAAGAAAAATATTTAAATAAGAAAGTGTAAAGGATCTAGCACAAAGGAACAGGTTATTAGGTTCAGAGAACAAGTGGAGGCCCAGTCCTGCTTCTTTCCGGCAGCAGGTTGGGAAAACTCAGCCCTGCCATGTCTCTTCTTTCATTTACACGATAGAAATTGTAGCAGCACAATTAAAAGGTCACTGAGAATCCAATGAAACAAAATTTATAAAAACCATGGCACATCCCAAATGCTAATAAAATTACTAGTTATGTTGCTGATTCTGTGGGTAGGTTTACTCTATAAAAGGATGGGAAAGTGATGAGAGGGGTGCTTGGGGAGAAAGAACGGGAAGGTGCTTTGTCTAATTCTTAAAACACCCACTGTGTGCCACATAGCAATAACACATGGCTCTCAGTAGAGATACGTTTGGGTTAAAATACAAGTTCTGTTGCCTGTTGGCTGAATCAGCTGCTTCATCTCTCTGGGCCTCCATTTCCTGATACACACATGTGATAAGAAGTACAACTACGCTGCTGACTCTCAACGAAGTTCATACACAAATACTCAGTGCAGCCTGAACAACGGGCAGCTAGTGAACGCTCGTTTTTCCTCTGATAAACCTAGAGAGAAAAGGCAGCTTGGTCAGCATTATTGTCTCAGTGCTTTGGCAACTAGAATCACTTGTCTCCTGGAAAAAAAAATGCTCAGAAAAACAATACAGGATGGCACAGTGCTTATCTAAGAGAAATGAAGGAATAGCATTGGAAGCCTACTGTCCTTTAGAACAGAGAGCAGCAGTACAGAGAAGGGAACCAAGGTGAAGAGCAGTGCGTGTGCTATTTACTTTGTGAGAGGTCATGGTATACAGTACAATCGGCTATGCCAGTTAGCCTGTGTATTAAAATTATCAATACACCATAAGTCACCTCAAACTAAGAGTCATTAAGCATACTCTGGCTTTAAAGGGCACGAAAGAGAAAGGAGAGGGAGAAAGAAAAGAGGAAGGCAGAAAGAAAGGGATAAAAAACTGAAAACTACAGAATACTGGGATTTACTTGAATTGAAACACTGTAAGAAACACTTCCCCTGTTCCTGGAGGCCCGGGAAGTTGCTTCGGTGAACTCTGACATCCCTCGCAGCTCTCAGGATCTGTGGCCTTCCCCATGGACCTTGCATGGTGGTGATTAACTTTCCCCTTTCCCAAGATGAGTAGTGCAAGCTTTCATCTTGCAGTGTTTATAAATGCCTTTGAAAGTGGAATGTGCCCTGTACATACACAGAGCTATCATTAATACGATGTCCAAACACCTCTCTCCGCATGATAGTTAAGGAACAAAGCATAGAGGCTGTGAGTATGAGAGAGGTTTCAGAGGAAGCATGTGTGTGCACACACCCCAATTAAGGAAGGTTCTTTATCCTCACCCCTCCTTGGGAGAAATACCAGAATACCTCACAGCAGCCAGAGGGAACAGAATCTGAGCCATGCACGGGCTCAAACAGAGAACTGGGGAACAAGATTGGAGCATAATTGACTCTTTTTGATGGAGCTTCTTTTGGCTGTAAGACACCGAGCAAGGCAGTATGGCAAACATAACAGGAAGACTCAGAGATAACAGGGACATTGGCCTGGTGTCCAAGTTTGCTCTCAGAAGACAGATTTCCAGGAGGATCAATTAGCTTCAAATGCAGAATGCTCTTCAGAGTTGAATAAGTAATGGGACAAAGAAGCTCCCACCCGTATACAGCCAGAGTCGAGTTGTCCAAATATGATGCTGTTCTGGAAAAGTTCATTGCTTTAAAATATTTTTGTTGATTAACACTTTAAGGATCCATGAAAGCCATAAGCCCTGTTTGTGAAGTTTCCTGCAAACAAAATTTTACATTAAGTGTCTCACACAGACCATACATTGCCTGTACTCTCTGGGCCCTTTCTTGTGCCCCTGGGTAAATATGATGAAGAAAAGTCAGAAGCGTTCAAAGCAAGGAGTAGACCTTCTCCAACCCTTGTCCTGGGGCATCTAGTCCAGTGCAGGGTATAGTAGAAACCTAAAAAATGTTCTTGTTTAATCAATACACACCTTTAATGGATAAATGAATTATGGAAGAGATGAAATACATAACTACTTTCAAGCATGAAGACAAGATTTCTGACCCCCCAAATGCATGTAAATTCCTGTAGGAACAGCAGCCTGCCTGTAATTCCAATGCTCAGAAGGCAGAGTCATAGGATCTGTGCAAGATAGTCTGACTCAAGGAATAAGGTAGACAGTGACTAAGGAAGACTCTAGACATCAGCCTTGGGCTTCCATATGCCTGTGCACAGAATTGTGCACACACATAAATTCTCTGTCACACACAGTGAACATTCTAACATATACATATCACACACAAGTAAAAGAAAAGCAAAAACATTCAAAATTTTTAAATAAATACGTGGGGAACTAAGGTATTCCTGAGATGCTGTAGCTCTGAAGTCTTTGGTGCTTTGGTGGCTTAATAAATTTAAGACTAAACAGCTGAATCGTAAGAGTCATATCAAGGACATGGGAATGGTGAAATATTTGCTTTCTTCCTCCCAGGGTAGCAGAGAATTAAAACCCAAAACAACCCGGTATAGGGGATGCTGATATTTATTCTCAGAACTCAGGAGTCTGAAACATGTGGATCTCCATGAGTTCAAGGCCAGTCAGCTCTACATAGCAAGTTCCAGGCCTCCTAGAGCTACCTGTCTCAAAACAAAACAAAACAAAACAAAACAAATTCATCTCTTTTCTTTTATATTCCATTTGTTATATTTTCCAGGTTTTTAATATTTTCTTGGTTACCAGATGTTAATTGTGTAGAATAATGGGTTTCATCATGGAATTTTCATGTATACCTATCATACACCTTGAATACATGCAGGTTTGATCACCCTCTTACTGGCCTCCATATATTTTTCCTCAATAGTCTTCTATTGCCGTGTCTGATTTTGTTATCAAGATTCTATAACTTAGAAAACATATTTGACTTTCTGAGAATGGCTTATTTCATTTAACATCATGATCTCTATCTCCATCTGTGTCTGTGCAACACAGATTTTTTTTTCTCCTTTTATGCTTAATCTGTGTATGTATGGATGTGTGTGGTTTTCTTTACTCAGTCAAGGGTACCCAGGATGATTATTCAGCTTAGCTCTTCCTCAAGATAAACCCTGTCCTGAGCATTCAGCACCTCCACTGCAAACACAGAAACAAAAACCTACAATTGTGAAACTGGGAATGTTTATTTTGAGAAATCCTAGGTGAATCCCAAAGCTAGGCAGACTTCAAACTGTTGCACTTTCTTAACATCATCAGCTTCAGTGTACTTCCTGAGCCTTCCATCACACTCCATCATAACAAGAATAGCAGCAGGTAAGACATGTACGTAAACTACCTGGCAGTGGCCGTGCCTGCTCTTAATCCCAGCACGCAGGAAGCAGAAGCCTCTGAGTTCAAGGCCAGCTTGGTCTACAGAGTGAGTTCCATTCCAAGACAGCTGGGGCTACACAGAGAAACCCTGTCTTGGGGGTGGGGTGGGAGACACAGGTTAACACTCACTAATGAGCATTTATTGCCCACCAGGGTTGAACTCCAACCCTCCATCAAGTTCCCTATTTATAAAAACAGTGTTCTCCAAGTGCTTGTTGTACATCACTGCAGAAAGGAAGGTCTGCAGAGAGGGAGGCATGGAGGGGAGAACAATAGAGCTTCTGAAAGTTAAACCCGGTTTCTTTTACTAAAGCAGTCATCTTCCTTGAATAGGCAAATATGACACCACTAAAGGGGTAGTACATCATGCAAACAAGGAGCAGGAGAGAACTCAAAGGACCACTGAAAGGCAGGGGCCCAGGTGACAAACCACATGCTGCCTCACCTCTCTACTCCCTTCATGCTCATCTCTTATTCTTGCACTTCTCCCCATTGAGGGCTTCCAACTTCTGGCCACTTTGAGGGGCTTTTTGGTAAAGTGCCACAAGAAGATAAGATTAGAAACCAGGTTTTTCTCTCTTTCACTCAGCCATCTATCCAACAGAAATACCCTCTCCCTTCCATCCACACACACAGAGGAAGCTGAGCCATCTGCTGACCATCTCCTATCTACTTCTTAGACTCTTGACTTTGCTCACCTGACCCTTTAATATGAACCCAAGAGCTTTTTTTATTTTGCATTTTTACTTCGTCTGCTAAATGTGCAGTCATCACTTAGAATGTGTGTGGTAGCTGCAAATGGTGGCTTATAGTCTAAGCACCCAGGAGGCTGAGGTAAGAAGATTGCTGAAAGTTCAAGGCCAGCTTGGGCTGCAGTACGACACTCTGTTCCCCAAATCAAAACCAAAACCAACACCAACCAAAACAAACAAACAAACAAAAAACTTTAAGTGGCTAAAGCCATAACTTCAGAGTGAAACAAACTTATCTAATAGGGAGTGTTTATGACAGTGGTTTGTAGCAAGCTAAGTACTCTCACTTCCTAGCAGGAATAGTTACAGGCAAGCTATCAGTAGCCTGCTAAAACTCCCTATTCAGGTATAAATATGGCTACTATAAACAAACAAACAAACATAAACTGGTAAATAATCACTCACTATGATATTGTAAGCTAACAAATATGGGGCCAGGGTGGGGCTGCAGAGACTGATGCATGGATGAAGAGGACCTGAAGACCCTGCTCAGATGTAGCCCATAGGCAGCTCAGTAGAGGACCCATATGGGTCCCCTACTAATGGGAGCAGGGCCTATCTCTGACATTGACTCTGTTGCCTGCTTTTTAATCACTTCCCCATGGCAGGGTGGCCTTGCCAGGCCACAGAAGAAGAGAATGAAGGCAGTCCTAATGAGACTTGATAGGCTAGGGTCAGATGGGTAGGGGAGGAGGGCTCACTCTTTCTGAGGACTAAAGGAGGAGGCAAGGAGGAAGAGAGAGATAGGGTGGGACCAGGAGGAGACAATGGAGGGGTTATAATCAGGACATAAAGTGAAAAAAATATTTTTAAAAAGAAAAATGAATATGTTATAATCATAAATATATTTATTAAACATGAATTAAGTAAAAAACAAATCTTGAACTGAACCTTCAGTGTAAGAGTTGCATTGAAGAAGTATCAGGTGGGGTTGAGCAACCCAGAGTACTCACTTATTCTCTGCATGTTGACTGGTTGTCTATCTCTGTAATAGTTTTCATCTATTGCAAAAGGAAGCTTCTTTGATAAAGGGTGAGAACATGGAAGAGCGGATGGAAAGAATGTAAGAGCCAGAGGCCCAACCTTCCTTTGGTAGATCATGTCTCTTAGATACAACAGAGAAAATGCATCCAGGAACTCTGAACACTATTGTCAATCTTAAAGAGACATGATGAGACCCAAAGGAAATGGCATGAAGTGCTTACAGCAGAGCCTGATGTACAACAAGCACTTGGAGAATACTGTTTAGTGTGTTTAGTATGATTGTCCTACTGAGGACATTTCTGTTACTAGCGTCATTCAGGTCAGAACCTGAGCTCAGGCAGCCATAAGGTTACCTGTCTTCAGTAGGGCCATTAAAGACACAATAGTGAAAAGGCAAAAAAGGAGATTCATTCCATGTGGCCACATTGTAAGAAGAACCCACCTCTGTAAGTCCATCTTTGGCCTTGACTTAAGGCTTATGTTTAAGTATAAGGCAAGTATTATGTGTAACTTAGCAGTGCCTGGTTAAGATGCTCCAGTCCATCATCATGCAACAATTTCCAGTGTCTCCACACCTTCAAAGTAGCCCAGAAAGTCAGAACTATGTGAAATTTCTTCTTGGGGACAAGACTCTTCTCTGTGGCATCAGCCCTTTTCTTCTCCAATCACAAGATTTATAGTGAAATAACAATTTCTTGGGTTCCATTGTTTCGACAATCTGATAGCCAAAGGAAGGGGCTCAGACAACTCTTTAGAATGCCTTTATTTCTACCAGGGTAGTTAGTGTTACATGTTATGGTCAGCTGTCTGTTTAAAGAAAAAGGAAAGTTTATCCAACCCAGTTATGGGACTTTTTGGTCTTGACCTTGCTTGACTGCACAATTCTGCCCTGTGCTGGAGATTGAAATGAATTAAAAATATTTTTTTTTTATTTTTACAGCTTAAGGAATATTTTGATACATATTAATTTGAGATACTTTGTTGTCTTAAAACCAGCTACCTTGATGCCTGTGTGTATACTTTCTCCATCTGTCCCTCCAATATCACAAGTAGAAACAATAATTCTATCTCTCCATACCTAAAGACAGATGTTTTCTTTCCTTAGAGTCCCCAAGACATTGTCATGGAATAGATTTTCCTTCAGAAATTTGCAATGCAGAATCACACTATTTTAGAGTAGAAATAAGCAGAGCCTGGTGGTGCACCCCTGTAATCCAAGGGCTCATGAGGCTAAGACAAAAACATTGAAAATATAAGGTCAGCCTGAGCTGCATAGGCTTCTCAGTATTTAAAAAATAAAAATAAAAAGGAGAGAGTTGAATAGATCTGCTATACAGTCTTTTCATCTATTTTATAAAAGGTTACAGCTTTTCTCTATCCCCCCTCATTCATTCATTCATCCATCCATCCATCTAGTCATTCATTCATTTATTCATAAATGAGCTGTAGTTCCTACCCTGATCAGTGTGTTATAGTACCAGTATCATCAGGTATTTGAACTGCTTGTATTATAATCTGAGAAATCTGTGAGACTATGAAATCCCCAGAAGTCATTCTCAGAAGACAGCAACTGACATGGATATTGGTGCACTAAACTTTGATCCAGGTCTTAGAAGCAGTCTGTGGGATCACAGTAAGATGGGTACTAACAGTAAATCAAGTACATTCGGTTTTTTAGCCTCAGAGCTGACATTCGCATGCCCAGAGGATGCTTTTGCTGATCTTCCCAGGCTCAGTACAGTCATTTTGACTGGCCATCCATGCTGCTACTCTCCAAATGACTAGAAATGTGTTCAGATTAGGCAGTGGGCTCTTTATCTGATGGTTCAACACCAACACCAGTCAACTGATACCTTTAAACAGTCCTAGAATCATATTAGAAGAACTTTTAAGGTTATATGGTCCCGGCTACCCTTCTAACTAGTAAGTATAAACTCTCAGGTTCTGAAACATTTGGTTTAAAACATCTGTAAACAACTAGTTCAGGGTCTTCTGAACATTATCACTTCCCAAGACTTGGGTTCCCATGAACAATGTGGAAACAGCACCACTGCTACTTCAAAGGATCGATGCAGAATGAACTAAGAGCAGCACCAATGAAGGCACAAAGAAATAATAGGCATTAATATTCCCAAGGGTGCCCATTTGGCTTAATTTGTGTATAAGAGTGCATGTATATGCAGGTATACTGACCAAAAACTCATTGGGTATGCAACGATAGCTAGCCAGTCGTCTCTAGGTAGCCCTTCACAGAGCTAAGATTACAAATGTGTACCATTATGCACACCTTCATTTGAAAGGAGGTCCTGAAGATCACACTAGGGTCATCATACTCTCATGGCAAGCACTTTACTGACCAACTCATTTCCGCAGCCTCTGGCTTTTTAAAAACAATCTTATCATATCAAAGTCTTCATGCACACACGCACACACACACACAAAAATTGCTTACATAAGTACCTGGCACAGTTTGCAAGTGTATAGTCTTCTAGCCACTCCCACAGACACAATCTCAAACTTGTCCTTGAAACATGCAAGTTTTTTTCACAGCCCTTTAAAGTAGACCAGTTTTAACTCCACTCCCATAGAACTACTAATCTGCTCTTTACTCATCTGTTCTGTTGGTGTAGACAATTTTCTCTACACTAGAGTTTCATGTATGTGAAATATCATACAGAAATAGATTTCTCTCCAAGAAATCAAGGATGCCATTAAAAGACAAAATCTAAGAATAAGAGGAATAGAAGAAAAAGAAGATTCCAGGCTACAAGGTCCAGAAAATATTTTCAAGAAAATCATAGAAGAAAAATTTCCCAACTTAAATAAAGAGCTGTCCATAAACATACAAGAGGTTACAGTACACCAACTATACTAGACCAGAAAAGAAACACCTCATGTCACATAATAGTCAAAACACTAAATATACAGAACAAAGAAAAAATATGAAAAGCATCAACGGAAAGGCCAAGTAATATATAAAGGTAGACCTATCAGAATCACACCAGACTTCTCAGCAGAAACTATGAAAGCCAGAAGGACCTGGGCAGATGTCATACAGACTCTAAGAGACCATAGATGCCTACCCAGGCTACTATACCCAGCAAAGCTATCAATCAACATAGATGGAGAAAACAAAAAACTGAACTTAAACAATATCTACACAGCAACCCTGTCCTACAGAAGATACTAGAAGGAAAACTCCAATCTAACGAAATCAACTACAGCCAACAAAACACAGGACATAGATAACCTCACAACAAAAATTCAAATGAAAACAAGCACAGAGACACACTATCACCACCAACTCCACAATAAAAAGAATGAAAGTGCATTGGTCCCTATTATCTATCAACATCAACGTACTCAATTCTCCAGTAAAAAGACACAGACTAACAGAACGGTTGTGGAAACAGGATCCAACGTTCTGCTGCATCCAAGAAACACACCTGTGCAACAAAGACAGACATGACCTCAGAGTGAAGGGATAGAAAAATGTTTTTCAAGCAAAGAGACCCAAAAAAACAAGCCAGAGTAGCTATCCTAATATCTAATGAAATAGACTTTCAACCAAAATTAATCAAAAAAGATGAGGAGGGACACTTCATTCTCTGTTCATAACTTTTACCCACTTAGAGGAATGTCTTATTATATTGAGGTATAAGTGTTTTTTTTTTATATATTTCTAAGAGTAGTACCTTGCCTGAAATATGTATTGGCATCATTTTATCCCACTCTAGTTGATACTAATAAGCTAAGGATACTTCTGAGGTGTTTTTTTTTTTTTTCCTAGACAATTATTATTTTTTTAATCTCATCTGTGTTTACCTTTTAAAGCACAATGTGGTTGGGCACTAGTTCCATTCACAAGCCTTGCTGAGTTCCAAGACCTACGGTAGAAGCTTAGGGTTTGTTCTCAGTACTTTGAAAAACAAGCCACTAGGGGAATTCCTGTCAAGCTGTTTTAACTTGTGTCCATCTAAGACTAATACATGGAGAATTAAAACTACAAGGGATGAAAAAAATTACAAGGTGAAACTTAAGCCATCTTAATTTTTGTCCTTTCTAAACATGTATATCTCAGAACACTTAAAATGACAAATGATTTGGTCTACTAAGGAATCCAGCTCAACAGCCAAACACTTCAGACCACAAAGCTAACAGTAGGTTACATTATGTCTTAAAACAAATGTTCTACCACAATTCTTAATACTCTTGTTTATTAAGAAGCTTAGAGTTTTATAAAAGAAAAGAATTTATATGGTGACTGGATGGGGGGCTATTGTCTGTTGGCAACCGGGGCCTAGTTCCAGTTTTTATGAACAAGGTTTTATTGGGACACAGTCATATTAATTCATTGACATGTTGATGATGGCTAGTTTTGTGCTACAAAGACGAAGTTAAGTAGCTATAAGAGAGGCTGTATGGCTTCCAAAGTTTAAACTACTTATTATCTGTCCCTTTATAAGAAAGGTTTGCCAACTGCTGCTTTATAACATTGGCCTTTGTGCTCTTAGCCAACAGGAAAAAAAAAAGCCTATCACCTCCTTCAAGGATGTGAACTATCTTCTGTTTCTCTCTTTCCATTCTGGTGGCTGAAGAACAAATATCTCCAAGCATTCTCTAAAGTTGGTGTTAAAGATTCTGTACCAATCTTGCCCTCCTTCAGTTGTTAGTCTCTCTCACATTGCCATGCCCAAAATTGTCCTAAGATTTCTTGGCAATTGCATAGTCACAGCAAGAGAGAAAACCTTTCATTCCTTTAACCTGGGCTCTTCAGTTTTTTAACATCAGTGCATGGTTGGTTCCAATTAGGGAACCAAGTTAGTGGTCAGTTACCAAGCCTATGAGCATGCCCTCCTGAATATCTCCCCAAAGATACTCATTCATCTCCTCATCGCTTCATTCAATAATAGAGATGAAGAGGCTTCTGTGTTCTATGCATTCTACTTGTTGTTATTTGAATCTAAAAGTAAGATTCTGCATTTGTCCCCTTTAAGTACCATGGACTGTCGCTTACATCCCAACAGTCACAAACAGCCAGGCTTTTGTTATGGCAAGCTTTACAGCAAACCATCCAATACAAAATATAATACACAGTAATTAACACTTATCTGTAGCTGAAATTTGGCTCACCCTCAACAGAGAGGGTTCATCTTTTCCTTAGGTGGCATCAGATGAGGTCCTCAGACATTCTCCCCCACCAATGCCCTACCTTGTCTCAAAGCTGCCTCAAAGCTGCTGTCTGAAAAATACCTTTCTCAGAGAGAACCAGAAAGAAGCCATTTTTAGCCCATGTCTTGGAAATAAATTAAGTTCTTTCATTATTTGGAGCTTTCTGTTAGTGTGTTTTGTTAGGTTAGTGAGTTGGTTGGTTCATTTTGTTAGTTTTTTTGTTTCAAATTTTTGCTCCATTTTAAAGGGTGGGACAAATGGACCCTAATCTTGATATTTAAACTGCTCATACCTTTTGTTGCTTTAACTGTAGTGATGATTCTCAAACTATGAACATGAAAAGTTTGATAATTCCTCATTCCTTAACATGCACTCTCTTAGATCATTTCTCCTCAGAAGGAACTATGTTTCTGTATTCCCCTTCTCTGGTGACAGCCATCATTTGTGTTCAATCACCTCTGTCCCTGTGTTCTGAAGCGTCACTCCTTGTCGCGAAATAACTACACAATGTCTTCTACAGACTGAGCAAAAGAAGATGTTCTGAGGTACCCAAGTCCAGGGTGGAGGTCAGCCTCATGTCTGCTTTAGCATTTAATTAAATTCAAGGGCCTGAAAGATACTCCTGCCTTTCTTTGGGATTTTTACCAGATTAAATATCTCTGGGGCTACAGAGTAATACATCCTAAACTCATTTAAATTAATCTAGACTTTAAACTCTTAATTATTTAGGTTTTTTTTAAGGTGAACCCTATTCTATTGCTCAAAGAAGGGTAGACAGGACTTATGTATTTAGGGTGGTGAAGAACACATGGATCTGTAATCTTATCCCCCAGTTTTAGAGATGATCTAGCTTCATCAGCACTGCTATGTGACAAGGTTGTTCTTATAACCTCTTACTTTGTACCTGAGAGTTCTAATTCTTCAAATAGACAAAAGAAAGTGAGAAATACCCACCAAACTCAAAAAAGTCCCTAACTCTACAAAACAGAAATGTTTTAATCCACCATCCACCCTGCCACAAGGAAGAAAAAAAAAGAAAGAAAGAAAACAGACAGCAGATGGTAGAATTAAAACTGTTTCTTAATTGCTTTACATAACCTTTTTTGGAGGCTCTGTTTTCCCACATTTGTACTGCCCTATAGTCAGGAAAGTGGGCTGATTTCATGAGGTAACGCTTGTGTGATAGTACCACAAACTCTAGGCACATCTGTGTAGACAAATGGATGCATAGAAAGGCAGGTCACATGATTAAGCTGAGTTCTAGGGAGCAAGGACTGAAAAACCAGCAAAAAGAGCTTGAACTTGCCTGAGCTTGAGCTCAAGTCTTTTGAGCTGAACCTATGAGATGGTAAAGATTTGAACAGGCATCTGGCCAACCCAGTTATCCAAAGACTATGTAAGTTGTAGGTGAGCAAAAAGAAAGGAAAGAGGTAATTGCACTGAATGGGTTCCTGCTAAGACATGGAAATGAATTTGGAGTTTGAATCTAGCTGTCTGGTCTTTGCTCCTTCGTGTACTTTTCAGTTTTTTGGTCTTGGCCAGATAATTACATTTTTTTCTGCATCAGTAAAACAGGGATAGTATCAGGACCTTTTGATAGTTGTAAGGACTTAACTTACTTGGGTGCCTAAAAATTCCATGTTTCCCACATTTATTGATTCTAGCTCTGCTCTAGAACTGGGTAAATAATCATGAGCAGAACAAAATCCCTGTTTGTTTTGGTTGGTGTTGTCAAGCACTGAAAGACTAGAGAATGCATTCACTCTTACTGAGTACCGTCAGTAAAAATAAGGTAAAATGAATGTGACATGAGATGAACAGATTTTAGCCTTACATGGGATAGACAAGACAACATCTCTCCTTTACTGATCTGCAGATCTTATAGAGGAAGGCCTGGTAGGCTATCATGTGCTCCTGAAATAAGGACTCTTTCTTCTTTCCACCAGGAGCTGTGTCCAAATAGAGCATCCTTATTAAAATCTATACAGATAGTGTTTCTCCAATGGTCCACTTTTATAGAGAAAAAAAAAAAAAACTTGTCTTCAACTAGGACAATTCTGAAGGACCTTTCTAGGGCTCTCTTGGTTTGTTGGCATGGCAAATAAATTGCATAGGGGACAAATTTCTGCTTTATTCCACCTTCCACCTCTTTTCAGGCATTGTTTTCAGCTTAAAATTTAGTTGACCTCTATCATACAAACCTCAGAGTCACACACTCTTTCAGGATATCTACTCTGTAATTGAAGTGAAATAAATGGTCCAACATCTTCTAGCAGAAAGTTTTTATGCAGTTTTCTCATGGGGCTGCTTTTTGGTAGCCTTTTTCTTTTTGCTGCTCTTCTATAGTTTACTCCATTCCAGCCTGCTTTAGTCAGTGTGCAAGCAGAAAACCTCAAGAATTTCTGAGTAACCCCAAAGATGGCCATGAAGGAAAAGAGAATGGAAATGTTAATTTCAGTAGCAGAAGGTTGTTCCCTTCAAAACTCAGCCGTGATGCAGTATTCCTTGTATTTGGAAAGAACACTAGAGTTTGACGTTTATTATTTGCATCATACAAAAATCTCTGTACCTTTGCAGTTACACTAGTCTTAGCTTCTTTTATAAAAATGTAAAAAACCTCTTTCAAAATAAGTTTTAAATTTAAATTCTTATTAACTCTGTTTTTATATTAAAATATAATTATCCATGCATATATATACATATATGGAGAATTAAGGTATTTCTCTTGCAAAATAAATTGACTTTTTAGGGGCCCAAAATTGTGATTTTCCTCTCTCTTCATTTCTCTTCTGGATGTTGGTAATATGTGTCTTTGGCTTCAGGCTCGACCTCTGGATGTAGAAATTTGAAAAGTTGGCACTTCAGTAAGAAATCACCTAGATAAAAAGGAACACAAGGTTAGAAGGTCTTCCTGTGTCACAGATAATAGAGAAGGACTCAGGAACTAAACGAGAGTTAGTTTCTCCTTTGTGTGATATTAAGAAAAGCATACTTTCAAGATATCCAAGAATCAAAAGGAAGAACTGAGCCCAATACCACATAAGTTTTCTAAGCACCCACTTTGCATCCGAGCCCACTCTAGTTTGTATGCTAATCTCATTTATCTGTCTTTATAGTAGAAGATGGTATTAGATGCACTTTGAAGGTGTGAAAATGGAAGTTCAAAACATGAGCCTTTTCAAAAAATGCCCAAATACATCCCAGATGAATGCTTCAAACTAGGCTGGATGACTTCCAGTGTTAAACTAAAAAGCAACATTTTTTTTTGTGATCACTGAAAATACAACTCAGGATATAGACCTTCAATTCATACAGAATACAGTGATGTCCTTGTCTGCAAGGAGATACAACACTGTAGATCTCTAGAAGACTGCACAGAGAATTATGTTCTTTAGGTTCATGCACAAGACTGAATAAAGGTACCACACTATTCTAATAGTGTTTGTAAAGACTGACACTTCTCTCTCTCTCTCTCTCTCTCTCTCTCTCTCTCTCTCTCCCTCCCTCCCTCAGTCATTTCCATGCATACTGTGGTCTCTGTTAAATTTTACAATGACTCTGAATTTTATTGAGTCAGTACTGGCCTCCATCCACTTCAAAGTCTTGGAGGAACATCCAAACTATAGACAGGCTCCCTTTTAAGTCATCAAAACAAAGGTTACTTAACCATACAATGAAGTCTATAAGACTTAAAAGATTCAAGAGGATTCTACCAAACAGAACTCTAAGATATGACATTAAAATAGAAGTCAGGACTCTTCCATTATTTGAGAAATGTATCCTTTAGTATTCACATGACTCAATTTCTTCACCTGCTAAGTAAAAAAGTATATGGTTCATACCTCATTCAGCAATAATATAAACAAGACATAAATCTTTTGACCTCCTACTAAAGTACCTGCTAAGCTGCCTTGAAATTTAATATTGGGTATTGGCTGCTTAATTAAAAGATTCTAACTATGCTTGTTCACCTGTTAACAGACTTTGAGAACTGCCTAGTACATACAGGTCAGCTTGGCCTAACTACCTTTTGTGGCCTGGTCACAAACTTTTCCAGCACATCTCTTTCCCATGACAATAACCCTTAGACTGATTGCTGACTTTCATTCTACCCTCTGTGATCTGTCCACTTTGGTGGTGGAAAAAGCCCTTTGCCTTGCTTCTATCTGCCTGGGAAACCGAGGGCACCATTGAAAGCTGACTGAGAGGTACCTTGAGAAGCTTCCCATGCCTCGGCTCCTCCAGCCTTGCCCAGAGCTCCATGCACTGTGTTCCTACTGCTAGCCCAGACTAAAATCTCTACGTCTCTGGTACCCTACAGGATTCATAGAATCAGAGCCCAGTTACTCAGTTTCTCTGGCTCCTCATTTTACTCTTGGTGCAGGTGCATCTGTTAAAAAGAGAAACTAGATACTCTGGAAGACCGATGAACACTCAAGACTGTCAACCATGTCTACTAAAGTTAATTTATCCAGCCACCTAATGAAATTGTAGAAATGCAATTGACTAGACCACATGGCTCACTCATGGCGAGCTGTGTCTTCTCAGATAAGCTAAAGGGAGTTGAGTAGAGAGGCTGTTCAGATAATAAACAAGAACAAAAGTGAAATACAAGGCTGTAATTCCATCAAGGATTTCTGATAGTGACACAAACTGCCAAAGCCAGCTTCTGAAAATAGGAGAAATTACTGTCCCCGTGAAACCATTAGTCCCTACAATACTTGGCTTTGATTTTGACAATGATAAGATGCACCAGACAGGCTGCGTTTGTGCAACAAAGCTGTCTGTAAATGAAGAATTCACAGTATGTCCATGAAAGCAAATAAATTTCGCTGGAGTGGTGCCTTGAGCTTCCAGCATCAAAGTGCAATTCTCCGGCAAGAAAACATCCCTAAATGCAAATAATTGACACTTGAGGATATATAAAAACACAGTAAGGAAGGTTTAGCTTTCCAGACTGGTCAGTCTTAAATTCTCATCAGGAACTGGAGGCAGAGACGATTGATGAGATCCAAAAAAGGGGGAGCAAAATGCTAATTCTGCCTAGACACCAGATGGTATCTTTTTACCCTGCGTGGAGCAGCCATCAAAATGGAGCTTCTCAAGAGTCAGTATTGTAAGCAGGTAAGGTATACAACTGTCCCTGTTTTACCTGTAAGGAAAATTGAGGCTCTGTGACCTTGCATGAATTTCTCAGTCAGGCCTAGTACAGACTGAGTACTAGAAATTGTTCCCAGGCCAATGCTCTTTCTGCTCTACTAAGCATCCTCCCGGCCCAGAGACTTCAGGAACTATCAAAATGAGAAAAAGAACATCAGAACTAGAGATTCTATAGAAAGGAAATAGAAAGTTCTGCATCCCAGAGGAAACAGTCTTAGAAGCTGTTAAACAGCTACAATACCACATTGCTGTTGCTATTATTAAAGTTATACTTATTTGTCCTACCTATGTTTTGGGTTCAGTGCTTATATTAGAATGCTGTTTTAGAGATGACTGAACAGAATGTATGTTGAAGTGTGTGAAATTTGACTTCCTGGAGACATAGGTTCAAATACCAGCTCTGCTTCTTACTAGAAGCCTGAACAAGGACAAATGGATTTGTCTTTTTGCCCTGTGGTCTTAGTATTTGGTTTCAGTTTTTGGCTCTTATCAAGAATATAGGACTCATACATGATTTTTCACTAAATGAGGTAAGGAGTAAATAGAGCAGTGAATGGAATATACATAACAGAGTTTGACTCACACACAGTAGGTGCTCAAGACAAGTGAGTAGCTAAAAGAATAACCTCTAACAAGTGTGTCACTTGCTGATAAGGATGGCATCACCACAGGTTCTTTCAAAGAGGCTTCATTCAGTCTGTGGCTGTCGTGGAATCCTGCCTGTTGTTTAGTCAAGGCTGTGTGTTTTGTAAAGAAGGGACAAGGTCAGGATTAGAAATCAGATCATACTCCTCTGGTCTGTGCGTTTGGAAGGAAATCAGGATCTTTGCTCAGTAGCAAAGGCCAAAGCACTCTTGGGCCTCCCTAACCGTTGCTGACCCATCAGTTTACATGTGCTATGAGAAAGCATCTGAAACTGGCCCTCATACTTGACAGTCTATTAAATTTTCCCGAGCCCCCAGTAAGTGTCAATCTCTCTATGAGACAGTCACATCCACATTTGCACATGTGAGTCTTGCAAACAAGTGATGAGTAAACTCTGGAAAGATGAAATTCTCCATTTTTTAAGGAGGGAAACTGAGGCTTGATATCACCCAAACTTGCCTAGCTACTAAAGCAGGCAACCACAATTTCTTAGTTTTGTCCCTCCTGCAGAGTCAAGTTACACTGCCCATCAGGTCAGCACCATGTCAGCACCCAAGAGAAAGTGCCCAGCAGTGTTCAGGGACCACTGATGTCCTCAGGACTGACTAAAGAGCCAGGAGAAGCTATCCTATTCACACACTCTGGTTTAGATTTAACTAAGTATCTAACTACTCAGTGGATGATTCATTTCAGAATTTCACATTATCTCTTGTGTGTTTTTTCAAGAAAGCCATTTGGAAAATGGCTTTCTTTAAAGCTGATTTTTTAAAAATTATTTTTCAAAAAGAAATTATTTTGCTTCATGTTCTTCTACTATTTGGGGTACTAGGCTCAGGTCTCATGACAAAGAAAGCACTCATCTCTGCCCTTGAAAAGCTGACAGTATTGAACAGAGCATTATGCAAAGGATTACACAACCAGAGGTCAAATGACCGCCACAAAGGAGAAGTCTAGAATGTAACATGTGGGGGTGTGGGGGCATATCTCGGGCTTGGGGTCAAGGGGCACATTACTGGTAAAGCGATACTTAAGAGCAAAAGTAAGGATTTGTAAAAGAGGAGCATAAGGATTAGCAACTGTCAGGGTGAGCAGTGATTCCCACGGGATGAAACAGCACTTGTGTGGTCCCCATGATTATAAAGGAACATGACATGTTTAAGGAACAGAAAGAAGGCCACTATGGCTGAAACATAGTGACCAAAAGTGGAAAAGAAATGAGAACCAGGGCAATGTGAGGACAGCATGGTGTTAGAAAGGAGGAACCTGTATTGGCTCAACACACTACTGTCCAGCCCAAGGCACACTCTGTCATCTAACTCTTAGCAAGGCTAACCTTGAACCAATGAACATTCAGCTGATTGACTTTTCTTTCTCTCAACTATCTTCTGATAACTTCTTCCTCTTCCCCATAATCATCTCAATTTTTAAGGAGAGGAGACAGAGAGCAGGAATCTCCTATAAACAGTGGAGATTGCTTAGCTCTGTGTACTTGTGTGTAGAGGAAACTAGAACAGCCAAAGCAAACCAGCTGACTTCAGCATCAACCCTTTTTTTTTTTCTTTTCTTTTTACAGAAAATGAGATGAAAAGTCTCAGCACATTTGTGGAAGTAAATGAGGAAATGGGTATAGACCTAATTAATATCCATCAGCTAATCTTCATCCTCTTTCCTCTTTGCATAAGACAGGAAATAAGAAGTGTATATCAATCAGGCAGAGGTGGCTGCTATAACAAATAAATACAATTCAGCAGCTCAAACATTATAGAAGCATATTGCTTGCTGCTATGATTTCTGAAGTGTCTATTCTTAATTGGCGGCTAGCTCTTTTCCACATAGTAAGTGGGGGTTTTCCTCTCCTCCCAAGCCTGTGCTTATCAGGCTTGCAGAATAGATGAAATAAAAAAGGAGCATGGAAAACCTGGGCTTGAAAATGAAAATATCATTTTCTTTAGACTTGATATCATGATTACACCTGAATACAAGGATGTATGTAGAGCACCTAAGAAGAAGGAGAAACCATGATAAGTGGGTCACCAACCATCTTGTCTACGACACAAAAATAATAGAAAGGTGTTGTCAGTAAATCAGCTTGCTTTCTCTCTACAATACCTCATGTTCAGTACAGGAGCAGCAATGGCAACAAATTAGACAACACCTTGCAGGCAAGAGCCTTGCTCCTCTATCTACAATCATCCAATCATCAGGTCTATTTATCATAGTTTCTAAAAAAAATACATAAAAATTCTTCCATTGTTGTGATTATCGTCATTGTCCTCTATTTTCTCTCATCTGAGCCATACAACCCCACTGGCTCCCATCCACCCATCTTCACCTCCTTCCTTCCCTCTACCTCTCGCTAACCCTCCCTAGAGCTCCCATTGTCTGGCTATTCCTAACAGATCCCCAATTCAGTGGGCACTGGCCTACTTCAAATTCAGTTTGGTTCATCTCAGACTTCAGGACACAGTCTAAAATCTTTCATGTGACAGCTTCCAGAACCTGGCCCTCATCGTACACATCCTTCCTAAAACTTCTTTGTGTGCCTTGTGTTCCAACAACACAAAACTTTTTAATTTTTTTAATTTTTATTTTTATTAATTGTAATTTATTCACTTTGTATCCCCCCTATAGCTCCATGCCTTCTCCCTTCCCAATCCCACCCTCCATCCTCCTTTTCTACCCATGCCCCTCCCACAGTCCACTGATAGTGGAGGACTTCCTCCCCTTCCTTCTGATCCTAGTCTATCAGGTCTCCTCAGAAGTAGCTGCATTGTCTTCCTCTGTGCCCTGGTAAGGCTGTTCCCCCCTCAGGAAGAAGTGATCAAAGAGCAAGCCAATCAGTTCATGTCAGAGACAGTCCCTGTTCCTATTACTATGTAACCCACTTGGACAATGAACTGCCATGGGCTACATCTGTGCAGGGGTTCTAGGTTATCTCCACGAATAGACCTTGGTTGGAATACCAGTCTAAGAAAAGACCCTGTGCTTAGATTTTTTGGTTCTGTTGCTTGCCTTGTGAAGATCCTGTCCTCTCCATTTCCCACTTCTTCCAAAAGATTCCCTGAACTCTGCCCAAAGGTTGGCCATGAGTCTCAGCATCTGCTTTTATACACTGGAGGGTAGAGCCTTTCAGAGGCCCTATGTGGCAGACTCTGGTCCTGTTCCCTGTTTTCTCCCTCTTCTGATGTTCATTCTCTTTGCCATTCTATATGGGGATTGAGCATCTTAGCCAGAGTCCTCCTTCTTGATAAGTTTCTTTAGGTGTACAGATTTTAGTAGGTTTATCCTATATTATATGTCTAATATCCACTTATGAGTGAGTATATACCCTGTGTGTCTTTCTGCTTCTGGGATAGCTCACTCAGGATATTTTCCAATTCCCACCATTAACCAGCAAATTTCATGATTTCCTTGTTTTTTATTGCTGAGTAATATTTCATTGTGTAGATGTACCATAATTTCTGTATCCATTCCTCAGTTGAGGGGCATCTGGGTTGTTTCCAGCTTCTGTCTATTACAAACAAAGCTGCTACAAACATGGTTAAGCAAATGTTTTTATTGTGTACTTGAGCCTTTTTTGGATATATGCCTAGGAGAGGTATGGCTGGATCTTGAGGAAACACTATTCCTAGTTGTCTGAAAATGTGCCAGATTGATTTCCAGAGTGGTTGTACAAGTTTAAGTTCCCACCAGCAGTGGAGGAGGGTTTCCCTTTCTCCACAGCTTCTCCATCATGTGTTGTCACTTGAGTTTTTCATGACCTCTGTTAGAGTCACTGTTTCTTTGTTTAATTTCAGCTTTGTTGACCTGTCCTTTGTTGAGAGTGGGGTGTTGAAGTGTCCTACTATTAATGAGTAGGGATCTATATGTGGTTTAAGTTTTATTAATGTTTATTTTACAAATGTGGGTGCTCTTGTATTTGGGGCATAGATGTTCAGGATTGCGATGCTTCTTGGTGGAGTTTTCCTTTGATTAGTATGAAATGACCCTCCCCATCCCTTTTCATTAATTTTGGTTGAAAAATCTATTTTATTAGATATTAGAATGGCTACTCCTGCTTGCTTCTTGGGGCCATTTGCTTGGAAAACCATCTTCCAACCCTTTACTCTCAGGTAATCTCTATCTTTGTGACTTAGGTGTGTTTCTTGTATGCAACAGATTGTTGGCTCTTGTTTATGTATCCATTCTATTAGTCATTGTCTTTTTATTGGAGAGTTGAGTCCATTGATGTTAAGGGAGATTAATGACCAGTAGCTGTTAGATGCTTTGATTTTGCTGTTGGCTGTAGTAGTGTGTTTGTATACTTGGCTACTTTTAGTTAGTAGTGAGATTATTTGTTTTTTTGTGTTTTCCTGAATATGGTTAGTTTTCCTGGGATGTATTTTTCCTTCTAGTATCTTCTGTAACATTGGACTTGTGAGTAGGTATCGTTCAAATTTGTTTTTGTTGTTGGATATCTTGCTTTCTCCATCTATGATGACTGAGAGTTTTGCAGGGTATAGTAGCCTGGGCTGACATCTGTGTTCTCTTAGGCTCTGCATGATGTCTGTCTAGGCCCTTCTGGCTTTCATAGTCTCTGTTGAAAAGTCGGGTGCGATTCTGATGGGTTTGCCATTATATGTTACTTGGCTTTTTTCCCTTGCAGCTTTTAGTATTTTTTCTTTGTTCTGTATACTTACTGTTTTGATTTTTAAGTGGCAGGAGGCTTTTTCTTTTCTGGTCTAATTTATTAGGTGTTTTGTAAGTCTATTATATTCTTATAGGTCTCTCTTTTAAGTTAGGGAAATTTTCTTCTCTGATTTTGTTGAAAATATTTTCTGGGCCTTGGAGGAGGGAATTTTCTTTTTCCTCTATTCCTATTATTCTTAGGTTTTGTTTTTTCATATTGTCTTGGATTTCTTGGACAATCTGTGTCAGGAATTTTTTGGATTTAACATTTTCTTTGACGGGTACATCAATTTCTTCCATTGTATCTTCCACACCTGAGATTCTTTCTTCCATCTCTTGTAGTCTATTGCTTACCTCTGTAGTTCCTGCTTTCTTCCCTAAATTCTTTCTCTCCATGATTTCCTCCATTTGTGTTTTCTTTAATTTTTCCAATTCTATCTTCAGATCTTGAACCGTTTTGTTGATTTCCTTCACCTGTCTGATTATATTTTCCTGTTTTTCCTTTAGTTCCTTCAGCTGTTTGTTTGAACATTCCTCTCTTTCTTTTATTTCTTTCAATGATTTAATTATTTCCTCTCTATAGATCACAAATTGTTTGGCTGCATCTTCCCATATTTCTTTACAGATGGCTATAATCTGTCTTTATCTACCTCAATTTCTTTATGGATGGCCATAATCTGTTTGAATTTATCTTCCTCTAATTCTTTACATATTTCATTTGTTTCTTCTCTTTTCCTCTTCATCAGCATAGATGTAAGGTCATCTTCTTGAATTTCAATTATGCTGGAGTGTCCAGGGCTGCTTGCCCCTGTATAACTGGATTCTAGAGATGCCATATTACTCTGCCCTTTGTTGGTTAAGCTTTTACGCTGGCCTCTACCCAGTGAGCTATCTTAGGTTTTGGCTGTTAGTTTCTGGTGCTTCCTGGAATCCTGGGGTGGGGAGAATCTCCTTGGCAGGAATGTGATTTTTCCTGAAGGAGGCCTCCTCTGCTTTTTGGTTGTGGTCACTGAATGGCAGGTGTTTCTCAGGAATTGCCACTGCTTACCTGAGGCGTATAGACCTGGGTGGTAACCATGGTCTTTGTTAGTCAGGGGCCTCTCCTCTCACCTGTAGAAGTCCTGGAGACAGCTGCCCTGATGCTGGGTTTCTTGCTCTGAATTTAGTGAGCTACTGCTGTTGTTATACTGTTTTCCAGGCATAGCCCTCTTGTAGGACCTGCTGCTTTTCTAGCTGTGGGGTTTTCTCCCCACAGGGAAACTCAATCTCTGGTGCCCTGGGCTCTGCAGTTCTGTCTGGGATGGTGAGTCGGGCATGCAGCAGGTCTCTGGGCTGGCAGCCAGTGCTCCACTCTGGGCCAGCATCTGATGACCCTGTTCTGGACCAGAGGTTGTGCACCTGGTTCTGGGCCAGTGGCTGAGGGCACTGCTCTGGGCTGGAGGCTGAAGGCCCCTCTCTGGGATGGCTGCTGAGGGCCCTGCTCTAGGCTGAGGGTTGTGCGTCCCACTCTGGGCCAATGGCTGAGGGCCCCGTCCTTTGATGGTGGCAGAGAGTCCCATACTGGGATGGCGACTTAGTGTCTGCCAGTCCCAGGACAATCTCCAGGGATTGACTGGGTGACCTGAGGTCAGTCTCAATTGATTCCCACATCATGGGATTTCCTCTCAGCTGGGATTCACAATTGCTGGTGTTTTAGGGCCCAGAGTTCAGTCTCCTAGTCACTGTGCTGACACTGCTGTTTTGCTCCTCAGATACCGTGTCCTCCCAGCGCCACCATCTTGGATCTCCCCAACACAAAACTTTTTATGGTTTCATAAACTTATGGACATGATGAAGTTTCTCTTGTATAATGTTTATCATAGCTTCTCTTGAGCCTCTAAGGCATTGGTTCTCAATTTGTGGGTCATGACCCTTCCGGGGTTGAATAATCCTTTCAAAGGGTTACCTAAGACCATCCTGTATATCAGATATTTATATTATTATTCATAACAGTAGCAAAATTACAGTTATGAAGTAGCAACGGAAATAATTTTGTGGTTAGGGGGTCACCATAACATAAGGAACTATACTAAAGGGTCTCAGCATTAGGAAGTTTGAAAACCACTACTGTAAGGACATGCATGCTGCTAGATTGTCCCCTCTCATTCTCATCCTGTTGCATTTCACTCCTTAATTCCCCCAAATATAACCCTCCAAGCATTTATCACTCTAGTGTTTGCTTTGTGTTTCACCCACCTCGTTTTCCCTAAAGCTCGGAGAAAACAAACAGTATTCAGGACATTGAGGGACATTCTAGGAGCTTGGAAACTGATCTTGTGATTTCGAGTTTGGGGTGGAGGCAGTGACCTAATATAAGCAATGTGTCGTGAGCTGTATTTTCAAGAAAGACTAATAAGCATATTCTGGGAACACTTGATGGATGGATGTGAGACAAGTACCATAGAGAAGCCAGGAGGTAGGTCTGCATCAGCATCCAGAGCATTCCAAAAGGTTACCTGTGAAAGGTTAGGTGAGTAGCATGGGCATACCTCTACTCTGAGCCTCACTGTGTTTGTGAACAAAATGGAAGTAAGTTGTTCTAGGCAATCTCATCCAACCAAAGTAAGGACATTGCATAATCATGAATTCTAATGTGCTTTATAAATTCCAGTGAAGTTAGTATGGCTAGTATTTAAAATGCTAATCAATCTGTAACAATGTAGGTTCACCAGAGCCCCTCCTGAAGTCAGGATGAGTCCTAGAAGTACTCAGTATTGCCGAGTGCTATTTGAGCCTAAGAATACCCCAGCTCTTCTATCACCTGCAAGCTAGTTTGTGGTATTGGAAGGGTTGTCAAGTAGATAAAAGCCAGGATTAAGTCTACTGGGCTGTGTGACAGTCACAGGAGACAAGTAGTGGCTCAATACAGAGAAAACTTTTCAAACTTCCAGAGGTAGCCAAAGGCTGCCCAAGGCTGAGAGTGTCGATATGCTGTGAACCCCACAAGGTTAGAGACCATGAGGCCAAAAGAGGAAGAGAACAATTTGTGCTGGTTGGTTTCTGAGCAATCTTCCAATTCTAATATTGAATTATTCACACTACCTACATGTACTTTTATCAATGTATATATTCCTCTGATTATAACAATCAGTTATGACATAAACTAGTGTATTAAGGACTGTCCTGATTATTTGGCATTATTGTAATAAAATACTTGATTCTTGGAAATACATGAAGTAAAGAAATTTTATGTGGCTCAAGTTCCTGGCAGCTGGACAGTCCAAATAGCTTGACATTATCATTTTGGTCCTGGCTTCTGTTCACTTGGCTGTCAATACAGGAATTGGTGTGGACACCACTTGATAGTAGCCAAATGTCCAGATCATCTCCCTTCATCTTTACACAAACCCTAACATACTAGGCCATTGTGTGTGTAGTTTTTACGGATAAGTAGACTAAGGACACCAAGAAGCTTCATGACGTGCCGGAATTGGGAGGTCAGCACTGTGAGCAAGGTTCCACTGCAGACCTCTGCCTGCTGGCTCACTCTCATGCAGCGCTCCAGGTTGCATTTCAGAAAGCAAGTTTCCAATCACAAATATGGGGGCCTGTTCTGACCCTTGGTATTTCTGTACCTTTAATGGACAGCCAAACGCAAGAGGTAAGGGAAGCAATGATCAGAGTCTTCTGCTCCCTCTCAAAGCCGCCCATTTAGTGCAAGGTTGGATGTATTAAAGCTGAGATGCACTTAACTTCACAGACTTGCCAACCTTACAGACTTTCAAGTACCACTTTCTCCTACTTCCTACCCTCAGATGCAGTAGAACACAGGGAAATCTCCCAGACCTTCTTTTCTAGACCTTGCATTTTTCTAGTGTTGACAACTTAATACATGTCCGCATTTCCTTTTATGGGGAAAGATAAGAGCCTGATGGTAATCGAAGCAGCAGGGTAGGAAATACCGCATTCTTCCATGTAAATATTTGACTAAGCTTTCTCTAGGCCATGCATCATTGTGCAGAGCCCCAGAAAGGCTTTGGGTCCACAGATCAGCAAGAACGATAGCTTGGTAATGAATTATGAGAGAGGGTTGTTTAAAAACCAAGGCCTGAGGAGTGTATTCTACAAGAAGCCCCTGTGCTATGTGAATAAGAATTGTTCAAAAGCAGACAACGACAAGGAGAAGTTGATCTGTTGGGTTGGGTTTTCTTGTCTGTTCTAGTCTTCTCTGAATAAGGAAACCTGCCCAGATGGTATTAACAAAGAATTGACTACAACTATGTAGCTGATATTTAGATCTTTATTAAGTGACACTGTCAGGAGCAATGTCAAGGTCACTAAGGAATTAGAAACACACAGATGCAATTGGTGGAAAGTGACAGAACTATTGGTGACAATTATTAATACTTATTAAGTGCTGCCAATGCACATGTTGCTGGTTTGCTTCATATATCATTACTTTTCTTTACAGCTCTCTCCTAAAGTCCTTTATAGTATGTAACTTCAGAAACTGAGGCAGGCAGAAGTTGTATAACTTGGCTACAGTTTCACAGTAAGTAAGTCATGGCCAGGAATCCAAGCAGCCACTAGAAATAACTCCATAAATGAAAATTTAATGAAGAATGCCTTCAAGATTTATTGTTTATATCATGATTAAACAGAATGTATGGATTCCTCACTTGGTTCTATCTTTGTTTTGATTTGAAGAAGAATCACTTCACAAACAGGAGGAGAACATCCTTAAAACAATAGCACAATAACTGCAAGAGTGTGAAATTTTTTTAACTCAGTACAGGATTGTGAAATAATATAGGTTCTGTGGGAAACAGCATTTTATATTGTTTTAGAAATTTAGGAAACTAATGTAGAATGACCATATGATCTAGTTAATCTGCTCCTTAGTATGTCCCCAGAAGGATAGAAAACAAGCTAAGGATTGTACATACCTGTAATCCTAGCACTCAGAAACTTCCCTGAAAGTTCAAGGCTGGCCTGGCTACATAGTAAGCTCTAGACTAGTCAGGGCTACAAAATGATAATGTATCTAAAATAAATAGAGAGTGAGGGAGCTGTATTTGTACACTCATGCACAAATGTAATTATTCACCCTGGCTACAGTGTGGAAGCAATTCAACTGCCCACAAATAAATTAACAGGCAAAATATAGTATATACTCACCTTGGGGATCATATTCAGCCTTTTTTTTAAAAGTGGAGAATTTTGATATAAGATGCAGTACAGATAAAATTGACAGCATGCAAATTGGACTAGTATAGTCACCAGAGATCAAAGGTTGTATCCTGTGCGAATGGAATGCCTTAGAAATGACATATCCATAGAGTCAAGGAGAAGGGTGGAAACAGAGATATGGTAAGATGAGAAATAAGAAATTGTATAGTAAATACAAAGACCCATAAAAGACTTATCAAAGGAAAATCATGCCAGAGATTCATTGTTTAGCACTAGGAATGTGCTCAAGGCTATGTGGACTTTTAAATGATCTGGCAAAAAGGAATAGGGAGAGCACATGGAAAACACAAACAAAAGCAAACAAAAATGAAAGGTGGTAAAGAAAACATGCTTACAGCATTATGATTTGCATATGTCCCTTCTGTGTCCTGTGTTGAAATATTCATCCCCAGCTGATGGTAACACTACTTTCATAGACACTAGAAAGTTTAGGTAATAGGTAAAGGAAGTAAGTTATTTGGAAGCATGACTTTGGGATGTTTCCTCCCACCCCTTTCCATTTCAAGAGACGAGCACTCCCGTCTAACATCCACTCACCTGTCATGATAGTCTGCCCAGCCTTGGGCTCAAGGCAAGGTATTAACCACACCTGTGACAAGCCTCATGCCCAGGAGTAGTTGACCAACATGAAATTAATTAATGGTGTTTTTGTAAATTTTGCTTTGTTTCATCATTTTTGGTCTTATCAGTCTTTTGCTTGTTAATTTTGATTTTCATTTTTGTGGTTTTGAGGGGTGTGTTTATTTCTTGCTTTGTTTTAAGGGGTGGGACATAAAGTTGGATGGGTAGGAAGATGGGGATAATCTGGGAAGAATTTGGGAAAACATGATCAAAATATACTATATTAAAAATTGTCAAGAAAAAAAATTCCATGAAAATGCTGACTAAGACATGCGCACATAGGGCGAAAGTACTATTGTGTATATGTCAGTGAACAAATAGTGATTTGTGTTGCATCATATTTTTATAAAATATATCTGCTTTAAGATTATTGCTGTTTTCATAAGGCATGAAATATGTTACACTTGTAGTAAGATTTTTTAAATAATACATATAGGAGGGTAGGAACAAAAAGTAAAAAAGAATGCAGTAGAGAAAAAGGAATTGGTATAACCCCTGGACAGACACACAGAATGAGCTGTGACTTCTTCACGGGAGCTGTCCAAACCTATTCCATTCTGCCCTCTCCTCAAATTAGATCCTGTGCTCAGTGCCCAGGCACCAAAAAAGAGTCTTACAAAGAGCCTGAGCATCTGGAAACAGATGTGATCCAGCACTTCAGACCAAGTTTCATTTATGCCTCAGTTTCTCCTTTTGTAATATTCATAATGTTCATGCCCCCTGCATATCCTTATGCATGGATAATTCATACCACAGAGCCCTCAACAGTAGCAGAGGTTGAGTAAAGATTGGCATCTCCATCGTCACAGCTTGTTCAGTAAAAGAGTGTTCAAATGCCAGACCAGCTGTGCCTTTTTTTCTTGTTTCAAGACCAACCTCTAAACTCACAAAAGAAAAGATAAATGAGCATAGTGTGTGTGTGTGTGTGTGTGTGTTTTTTTTTTTTTTTTTTTTGTTTTTTTTTTTTTTTTTTTTTAGATTTAGGTAGAAAACTAATCTGGTAATGTTGAACTAGCTAAGAGCAAAAAAAAAAAAAAAAACAAAAAAAAAACAATGAACCAAACTATGAAGCCGGCCCATGGACAAGATTTCTGAAAATAAAACATTTTTAAGTAAACAAGGTTTTTACAGCTTGAACTAATTTTATTTACAAAAAATGAACGAGTGAATAAACTTGTAAAACTCTTTGCTTGCCCTATTGTTATAAATATAGTTTTACTAGAACGCAATTATACTCTTAATTTGCAAAAGGCCTATGGCAGATCTTTGTACAATGACAAAGTGCAACATTTCTGGCAAAGAACATATAACCACAGCTAAAGATATTTATTATCTTCCTCTGAGCATAAACTTTGCCAAACTTTGCCAATACTTGGTTTAAGATGCACGTGGATGGGGCTGGAGAGATGGCTCAGAGGTTAAGAGCACTGGCTGCTCTTCCTAGAGGTCCTGATTTCAAGTCCCAGCAACCACATGGGGGCTCACAACCATCTATAATGAGGTCTGGTGCCTTCTTCCAGCATGTATGTGTACAAGCAGATAGAACATTGTATACATAACAAATAAATAGATCTTTTAAAATATGCACGTGGATCTATACACAACTCAAGAGAAAACTACTCATGCATCTACTACTACTATGGATCTCCAAGGTGACAAAGTGTCGATTGCAAGCACTCTTGAAGGAAGGTGGCCCATACGCTACATACTTGAAACAGCTGGGAATCCAGCTAAGTTCCTCCTGCCCTCCTTTTAACTAGTAATTGTTGGCAAGTTTCACAAAACCCGAACATGGTTATCAAGTGGCAGGGGTTGGGAAACTTAATTGGTTTTCCACTGATTAATAATTGTTAAGTGGTTAACCCTGTGGAACTGAAATGACTCATTGGCATCCTTGACTTACTACTATTGGTTTCGCTAGTTTCGCTCGCCTCTTGCTGTGGTTCCCCCCTAGGAGGCTTTTGCTGAGCAGCAGCTCTTAGTATGTTCCTGGGTCAACTGCACAACTGATGGCCCTAAAGGCCTCTTTCTTTTTTTCTTGTTTCTTTTTCTGTAGTGTCTGGGCTAGAACATAGGCCTTTACATATGCTAGGTAAGCACTCTACTGAGCTATATCTCAGTCCTTGGATTTTCTTTAGACAGGATTATACTGTGTAGCTCAGATTGGCATAAAATATGTAGACCAGGATGGACTTGGGCTTGTAATATCTGCCTCTGTCATGTAAGTAATAGAATTTACCGGTATGTCAGTGTACTAAGGGGGGGGGCAAGGGAGGGTGTGCTTCTCTGTCTCTGTTTGCCTCTATCTCTATTTCTCTCACTCTCTGCCTCTCCCTCTGTCTTTCTGTCTCTCTCACCCATTCACTGTCTGTCTGTCTCTCTCAGCCGCTGAGGATACTAATAGTGTGCTTTGCCTCACACTCTATGGTTCAACTTTGAAGCTACTGATTAATGTGGTAACAGCAAGGAGGTACTAAAAGACTGCCCAAGAACAGTGCTCATCATTCAGTTACCTAGAAACCAGGCTCTCTGCATACTTCAAGAAGAAAGGACCTTAATACAGGAAACTAAAAGAATAACTGTTGGGTAGGCTCATAATGGTGAGGAAATCTGCAAAGGCAGGAACCCAGGAAGCAGTGTGAATGCAGTGTGAATAAACCTCAAGAAGGGCAAAATGAAGCCAATGGTAACATCCCACACCTCCTGCAAGTGCAAGAGAAGAGAAGCCATTGTTTCTTTGTGACTTTCTAGTGAACATTTAGAAAATGTGGCCTAGAAACAGACTTCTCATATACAGGGAAGAAGGAAGGAAGGGGTGTTGTTGTTTGGTACTCTGACATACTGAGAAATCTGAGAAGGCTTCCCAAAGAATGTGGTGCTAGAAGCTCAATTTTGAAAACTTGAGGTCAGCCAAACCCTGACTTGGTCAGTGATTCATCAGAGGAGTTTCCCTTTCTAGACTGCAAGATCCCAAAGTACGGAAGTGTACCCTTCCCAAGAAGAACTGGTCTTATGCAACCAAATGGAGAGGGAAGTATAAATAGCTTCATTTGTTTCCTTCCTGGGGAAAGGGAGGTAGTAATTATAAAAGTAAAAAGCAAAAACTCTCGCCATTGAAGATGTAAGAAGGGGTTTTCCTCTCAATGTATTGTACAGGTAGTTGGGAATTGTAGTAACAAGAGATTGCCCAAGGGGGGAAACCTGTCAGCTACAACAGCTACAGGATAATGAACAGAGATACTAGGTCCTCTCTGGATATCAGCCTTCCTCCTTTTCTCTGTCCCAGTTTCTTTCTTTCCAGAGACACATCAGGCCCTAGCTGTCCAGATAACCACTCCACTGACAGCTAACCTAGCATACTTCCTTCAGCGTTTAGATGGACGTATCTCATAGTTCTCAGAAAACAAAGACATAGCCACTGATTAAGCACCTGTGACTTTTCTTGCTAAGTTAAAAGTTCTGCTCATCCAGTGTCTTTGAATTCTGCAAGAGCTCTGAGACACGACTTTGCCCACACCTTCCAGATGAGAAAGCACCAACCAAGAAGGGTTGACTCAAACATCTGTTCCTGCATGCCAGAGCTCAACTCCAGGGGGAAGAACTGAAAAAAACTCCCTTATAATATCTCTATTATAAGCAAACCCTGACTTCTATTTGCTGCTCCTCAGTCCCAGCTTTATAGAACCATGGTGAACCTAGAGTTCATCTGTGGCACCTTTCTTTACCACACCCCAAGGGGTGACAGTGGTGGCTCACCTTTCCCAAGAAGAGTAGCCACATTAGTCATTCCACAGCTATCTCCCAACCTCGCTCTGTGCCATTTTCTCACAAATATGAATTTAAAGATATTGCGGGCTCCTTATAGACTAAAATTGAAATAGATTTAAAAGTGTTGTTTTCTTGTTGTTGTTTTTCAGGTTTAATTCACCTTCCAGTGTTTTCTTCCTTGTTAGTTTTTATTTTCTTCAACTTTCATTATTTATTAAACAAATATTCATCTTAGAAAATAGAACATAGAGGTACACATATAAAATAAAATTGTAAACACATTACAGAGATAAAAATCCTTGCTTCCACAATCAATAAATGGGACCTCATGAAACTGAAAAGCTTCTGTAAAGCAAAGGACACCGTCATCAAAACAAAGCGACTACCTACAGATTGGGAAAGAATCTTCACCAACCCTTTCTCTGACAGAGGGCTAATATCCAGTATATATAAAGAACTAAAGAAGCTGAAAAGCAACAAACCAAGTAATCCAATTAAAAAATGGGGAACAGAGCTAAACAGAGAATTATCTGTAGAAGAATATCGAATGGCAGAGAAACACTTAAAGAAATGCTCAACTTCATTAGCCATCAGGGAAATGCAAATCAAAACGACCCTGAGATTTCACCTTACACCCATCAGAATGGCCAAGATAAAAAACTCAAGTGACAACACATGCTGGAGAGGTTGTGGAGAAAGGGGAACCCTCCTCCATTGCTGGTGGGAATGTAAACTGGTACAACCACTTTGGAAGTCAATCTGGTGCTTTCTCAGACAACTAGGAATAGTGCTTCCTCAAGACCCAGATATACCACTGCTAGGCATATACCCAAAAGCTGCTCAAGTACACAATAAGGACATTTGCGCAACCATGTTTGTAGCAGCTTTATTTGTAATAGCCAGAACCTGGAAACAACCCAGATGTCCATCAATGGAGGAATGGGTACAGAAATTGTGGTATTTTTACACAATGGAATACTACTTAGCAATCAAAAAAGAGGAAATCATGAAATTTGCAGGCAAATGGTGGGATCTAGAAAAGATCATTCTGAGTGAAGTATCCCAGAAGGAAAAAGACAAACATGGAATATACTTGCTTATATAGACCTAAAAGATATGATAAACATAATGAAATCTATACACCTAAAGAAGATAATCAAGAAAGCAGACACGGGGTATGATGATCAATCCTCATTTAGAAAATCAACTGGGATATGCATTGAATGTATGACAGGAGTCTACCACAGAAAGCATCTGAAAGACTCTACCTAGCAGTGTTCCAAAGTAGATACTAAGACTCATAACCAAACGCTCGGCAGAGTGCAGGGAATCATATGAAAGAAGGAAAGTTTGATGTGGAAAGGATAGGAGCTCCACAAGGACCAAACATATCTGGGCACAGGGTCTTTTCTGAGATGGACACTCAACCAAAGACCATGAAAGGATAAAACCTAGAACCTCTGCTCGGATGTGACCCGTGATAGCTCAGTAATCAATTGGTTTCCCATAGTAAGGGGAACAAGGACTATTTCTAACAGGAACTCAATGACTGGCTCTTTGACCTCCCCACCTCCCAAGAGAGGAGAAGTACTGTTAGGCCATAGAGGAGGACTTTGCAGCCAGTCCTGAAAATACCTGACAAAACAGAGTCATATGAAAGGGGAGGAGGTCCTCTCCTATCAATGGACTTGGAAAGGGGCAGGGAGGAGATGAGGGAGGGAGGGTGGGACTGGGGAGGGAATGAGGGATACAGCTGGGATACAGAATTAACAAAATGTAACTAATAAGAAAAATAAAATAAAAAAGTAATTGTAAAAGACCATAGAAAACATTATTTTGATTCCTATATTTTAAGAGTTTGATTTATTTAAAATTTTCACATGTAATTTTGACATTGATACCTTTAATAACTAAAAGCAATTGTGAAGCCAAAAAAAAAAAAATCCTTGCTTCCTCCATAGGACAGAGTTCATCACATTCTTTTTCCTTGTCACACTTGTCTTTGTCACTAACCCTTTGAAGGTCCAGATCATTACTATTCATATTCTGATTTTAAACATTATAAACACCATTTTCTGCATGATTTTGGGGATTTAATTCAGCTTTATAATCGAAATAGTGATTTTAAGATCGCACTATTTCTCAGTGCTTACTCTTCCTACTGGTCCCTCTTGATGGGACTAAATTTTTGTCTTTACTCTTTTGATGATATGTCATAGAAAAGTGTTTTGTTGGCCAGTTTATAAATATATGTGTTATCTCTTTTGCTTACCCAGGGATATCATTCTGTCACCCTGCATATATAGATACTAACTAGACTAAAAATGGACTGTTCTTCAAAAACTGTATGGATGTGTTTACTGTCATTGAGTATGCCAGGAAAAACGAGACCCCAGTTAGATTAATATTTATCTTCAAAGCAGTTTGTATGCCTTGGTGTTGATAGAATTTTGTTTTTTATCTGTGTAGGCTGAAGCTTTCACCATTCCATACAGATGTGAGGCTGACTCTTGAGTTTTCCTAAGTTGTGGTCCTCCCTCTAGCCTCCATAACTATCCTGTGCCTCTAGCTCAGTAATGCTAAATGTGTTACACGGCTCCACGTATTCTTACCTATGTTTCTGCAATATCCGTTATTGTTAATCCTTGCTCTCCTTCCCAAAGTTCAAGGAGAGTTCATCCGTTATGTACCCCACATGAATGGCACAGCTTCATAGAACACTAATGTTTCCCACCCTTCCTTGTCCCCACCAAGGGTTTAATTTTTTATCATATCCGAGCACATAATCTTCTTGATTTGTTTCACCGCTATTTCCCTGTTCAACCCCTTTCCCTTTTTATATCTCTCCTTTATATACTATGAATCTATGTCAGAAAGGCCAATTCTGCAAGCAGCCTGTGACTGTACAGCAAAGTTGTCTTAAATAGCTACATTCTAAAGTAAGATGTTTTCAGGATTCCTGGGCTTTGTTCAACTTACTCCTTTTTTTCTGCAGCACATTTTTTTTTATCAGCCTCTTGTTACTGTTGATTTTTTTTTATTTGTTATATTCCCTCTCAGACAGAACGAGGTCACTTTGTCAGTATTTGTTAACTTCAAGAAAAATGATTTGCAGTGCACACTGCCTTCAGGGTCAAATTTTCTTACTTAATTTATAATTTATGTTTGCAATGTCCAGTTCAGTGCTTACATTACAACCAGCTCTCACCTGGCATGCACCTGCCTTGAATATGCTATCCTCTTTACAATCTCTAACCCTGCTTCTGGTATGTGGAGATGATACAAGAAAGAACATCTCAATCCTGGCTAGCAGAGCTATCCCAAACCATCATGCCTTGGCAGTAACCTTCAGAGATTTGTCAGGGTCACTTGTCTCCCTGTGGCCACTTTAATCCCTTTTCACTTTCTGTATGCCATGTACAGTGAGGTTCAGCTTCTGCCTAGATTGCAGGAAATGTTAGGAGAGGGAGTCTGATAAAGAGGTAATAATGCTTAAAAGAAAAACACATAAGAAAGAGAAAGAAGTGACTACTTCATTTCCAGCTGATACATGTCTGGAGTTGAGTCTGTGTGCTGAGTGTGAGCAGGAGCAGTGAGCATTACTGCCTGTCGGGAGTGTCCATTTCCAGGCAGTTCTGCACTGGCTCTACTCTTGAGCCAGTGCAGAAATTCTGACATCTACATCCCGCTGTTCTGCATGATATAAGCGTGTATCATGCCAAATTTCTTCATGAGCTTGCATCATCTTGCCTACAGTCTTAATAAAAAGCTAAGTGGGCAGCTTTGAGAGATACCAGCTGTGACATTTTGAACCAGACATCAATAAACAATTTCTTTGAACTTGTCCAAATTCCAGGTAGCCATTATCTAAACAGATTGAAAAGAAAATATTCACTACACTAAAGCCATGGAAGCCTATTTCTCTTTCTTCTGCCGAAGCTGGCAAAAAAAAAAAAAATTATTCACAGAATGAGAGACAAACTGTGCTATCATTATTGGAATTAGTCGTGAATATGCTTCACCATTGGTTTAGTTTTCAGTCAATGTCTCATCTTTTGCAAAAGCAGTGTGTTTTGAATTACCTTTGATTTAGCCCTAAGTCCACGGGGCTAGGTCTGTGAAGTACCATTTCTCAAGTTCTTAATCAAGATGGGCCATGTCTTTTTCATCTAGAGGTCTAGTGGTTCATCCAGGGAAAAGGAGTCAAAAGAGAGGTTACTCCTAAGGATTAGAGAAGGAAGTTAACCCCATCCTCCCTATGACCTTCAGCCATAATTTCATATTTCCCTGCCACTTTTCTGGCTTCCATCATCATCATACACATCCCAGTTTTCCATGTGATTTAGATGATGAACTTTTAAAAAGTCTACACAAAACTCAAGAGGACAATATTCAAGCCAAGAAAGAAATCAACTTGGGAACAAACTATCATGTCTAGCATATAGTCCTATGACAGGTAGCATGAATTTGAGCTCCATGCTATGGAATTTTCCAGACTCAAATCCCAACTCTATCAATCATTTAGTATCTGCACTCAAACATAAATGAATTATTTGACTTATCTGCACATTATTTCCTCACTTTAAAATGTGAAAAATGTCCTGCCAATAAAGTTGTTAAGAAGAATAAGGAGTTACTGTCTTCCAAGTGAGTCGAGAGGCAATAAATACCTATTAGCAATTAGTAATGCCTGTTCTTTCAGACATATCATTGTTGGGCATTCCACCACTACCCCTTAGTTATGTCCGGGAACATTTGACCAGCTTCCAACATGCAAAAGAAACAATAGAGAATAATGTCAGAATCTTAACCGTGAGTGACAAGCGCACCTTTATCACCCTTGCTCTGAAAGAGGGATCACTCAGCCAAATCCAGTCACCACATGCTGCTCAGGCCAAGCAGAGTCCTCTCTCCACTATGTCTAGAAGAACTGGTTCTACATGGCAAGTTTTTTTTTTCTGAATGTGTGTACATGTACATATTCATAAGTGCATGTGTGGAGGTCAGAGAATAACACCAGCTGTTACCCTTTAGATACAGTCACCTTATTTGTGAAGCAGAGTCTCTCCCTTATCTGTGGATTGGCAGGTCTGGTAAGACTGGCTGGCCATTGAATGCCAGAGATCCTACTATCTCCGCCTCACAAGCATTTGGATTACAACTGTGCAGCACTATGCCCAGCTTTTATTTACTTATTTCTTTATTTATTATTTTTAATGGGAGTTTTGAAGAGCAGACTTAGGTCCTCTTACATGCCACTAAGCCATCTCCTCAGTCTCTCTCTGTGGCAATTCTTGAGTTTGTTCATTCACACCTACACAGAAGCAGGGATGCCTAACCTGCATCTATCAGTCAGAGACTGATGAGTTGAAAGAGGCCTGGCCTGCTTATACATGATGCCAGATGGCGTGCACCCCACTTGACCATAATCACAAAATTAGGGCTTTCTGGAGAGCAAACTAGAAATGTTTCCTGAAATTTCATTTTCCAGAAAGAACAACAAATATGCTTCCCCTTTTCCAACCATTTTCATAGAGCTTCCTTACAACTCAAGCCAAGTGGACATGCTTGCTCTCACATGTAGTTGAGGAAGATGACGTTCTAAGTTCCAGTGATATGGAGGTTCAAGGTGTGAACAAGGTGGTTCTCATTATGTTCCCCTCATATCCCATAAATAACGTCAACAAGCAGAGGTGAGAACATAATCAGTCTTTTCATTCTGTGAGTCATTTGAAGAAACCCAATTTATCAAGAGCCTGATAATTTTACCCGAGGGTCATATAGGAGCCTACATGTGGTGTCCATCAGGGCAGGTCCTATAATATACCTCACTCCCACTTTCTATTGAAGTGTTAAATAATATCTATTCAAATTCTACGATAAGACTCTAACAGTGTGTTCTTGGATATTTTTAGGCTTCACACTTCCAGGTTTTGAAATGAAAGGAAGGGGATTGATTTTGCAGAGTATTGAAAAGAACACAGATAATGTACAGCTTGGGGCCATATATGAGAGGCATGTAAGATGATATCCTTAATCACCCTAGTTTTCCTAATATTTCTAACATTTCTAGTTCCTCCCATCCCTTCTTACATTCCTGTGGTTAGATGTGGTCACATCAAGTTACTCCAGGAAGGTAAATAATAACAGAAGATGAGAAACGATCTTTAATCTCTAAATGTTTAAGTATCAAGTCCAGATAGAGAGAAACATTTCACAAATAGGCTCTTTTCTACCTCCTGAAAGTAGATATCAGTTCTGTAGGGTGATAAAGTTCTTCAAAAGGGATCCCATCTTTTCTTACCTGAGTAACAGGTAAGTATGAAAGAATAAGTATGGACAGACCCTTCTTGGAAATTGGACTTCCTGCTTATCCCTCTGAACTTCTGTGCCATACAACAAAACAATGGGGAAAAGAAAGTAAAACCAATTATATAACTATATCACTGGAGAAAGGGAAGAGATCTTGAATTATTAATAGGTAAGGCTGTTTCTAGCACTGAGAAATGGAAGCTTGAAAGAGATCCAAATGTATAGTATGGAAGAAAAAGGAAAGCTTTCACTCAGGAGTCTTACACTCATTGTGTAATTTAGATTGTTGTGGACTCTAGTAAAAGAATATACATGATTGACTGCAAACAACAAATGAAACTCACCGAGAGAAATTGGGTTATAGAACTTCTCTCCCTTAATTCCCAATAAAATAAACACATTAGAAAAGATAAGGGCCAACACTGACCTTTACCAGAACCCATTTAATCAAGAAAAGCTAAAAGCTCATTTGATAAACTTTAAGAAATAGCAACAAAAAGAACCTGAGCTTCCATTCCACTGGCACCTGCTATCAACCTTAATCCCAGTTTCTTCATGATGGCCTCCAGTTGAAGAAAAGCACTATTAAAGTAAATATAAAAAAAAAAAGCAACACACAAGCAATTTTTTGCTGCTTAAAATGAAGATGCTGTGAATCATTTTAAGGTCAAAATTATAAGGCAGCAAAAAGTCGGAGGATGAAGAAAGAGAATGAGCAATAGTATCAGCAGTGTGGATCTTCGTCTTCCACAGCAGAAGCTGGAGTAGTGATTTGATACCCAAAAGTATTACCAAAGCACTTAAAAGGAACAAATGGTAGAATCTTAGATGGGTTTTTCTATGTTTTACATAGCCTTAAGAGGCTATGTGAGGGAACATTCACTGATGACTAAAATATTCTAATGCAGAAGCAGGAGAACACAGGAAACAAGACAGGAGTCCACCACAGTCTGCCTCTGAAAGACTCTATTAATCAAGGTTTTGAAGCCGAGGCTGAGACTCATAGCCAAACTTTCGGCAGAGTGCAGTTAATCTTATGAAGGAAGGGGGAGATAGAAAGACCTGGAGGGGACAGGAGCTCCAAAAGGAGAATCACAGAGCCAATTAAACTGAGCACTGGGGGCCCTGCAGAGAATGATACCTCAACCAAGGACAATGCATGGAGAGGATCTAAATTCCTGGCTCAGATGTAGCCTATAAACTCAATATCCAAGTAGGGTCCCTAGTAATGGGAGCAAGGGCTTTTCTTTGGCATGAATTCAGTAATTGGTTATCTGATTACCTCCCCCTGGAGGGTACAACCTTGCCGGGCCACAGAGGAAGACAATGAAACAGTCCTGATGAGACCTGACAGACTAGGCTCAGATAGAAGTGGAGGAAGACCTCCCCTATCAGTGGATTAGGGGAGGGGTATGGGGAAGAAGAGGGAGGAGAGTGGGTTTGGGAGAAGACAAGGGAGGGGGACACAGACAGGATACAAATTGAATAAATTTTAATAAATGATAAAAATGAAAAAGAAAATAAAATGAAGTTTAGCAAAAATAATTTCTGATGCAGATTTCAGCACTTCCTTATGCTTCACTCCAATTTCCTCTGGCTGCCTCCAGTTGAATTAAGCAGGGTCCATTTTAATGAGCACAGTGAGCATGCTCTCTTTTCTCTCCCATTTTTTCTCTTTGTAGCCTCCTATCTTTTTCCATGAAAGAAAGAAAAAATGCAGACCAATAGTACACTAGGATAATTATCTGTGGCTATTTCTTGATGTCAGAATTTAGGAGCCATTTCTTGCTTTCTTCTTTGTGCTTTTGGGGGGGGGGAATGTCTTTTATTTTTGTTTTTGGTTGTGATTTGTTGCTACTGTTTGACGGTTTGTATATACAATCCTGGCTGGCCTGAAACTTTCTATGAACTCACCTGCCCCTGCCTCCACGGGGTTGCCATAAAAGGTGTGTGTCCAGGATTTCTTTTTAAGCAGCCATGAGCTTGAGATTCAACCTCGCTATTAGGAGGGGAGGAGAGCGTTTGGGAGAAGTGTGGGCTGAGCTGCTGACACTGCACCAGTACAGCACTGGAACGGAGTATATGAACTGCTCAGTAAGCACTGGCTGTCCTCATCTGTTCATCCAACCATGTCTTCAGCCAGCTACTTAAAGGGTTTGGTGTTTGAAGATGGAGACAGAAGAGTTGGCACTGGCTCACGTTCACAGGCTTACCTGTTCATTTACTCCATGCAGACAGTCCAGTGGACTGTTGACCTCCCAGTAGATCCATGCTTGGGTCATCGAGGACAGCTAAAAATAAACAGAAGGGGAGGCAAATCTGGCATGTACTATAACATAGATGAGCCCTGAGGATATTGTACCAAGTTCAGCCAGTCACAAATACATTTACTGAATAACTCATTAATAATCTGTTTACACATACAGCAAATTCACAGTGTTCACAATTATAGAATAGTTAAATTGATAGAGATTGAAAGTAGAATAATGATTTTCAGGGTCTACTGGGAGGAAGGACAGGATTGCTGTTTAGTAGGCATAAGGTTTCAGTTCTGTAAAATGAAATAGTTCTCGAAGTGGACAGCAGTAATAATTTGAGAGTATGAATACACTTAACACCAGTGTACATTACAATAGTTACCATGACAAAAAAAGTATTTAAGGTGGCAACTTTTTAATATTTTTATTTATTCTTCTCTCATATATTACATCACAATGGCAGTTTCCCTTTCCTCTCAGTTTCTTCTTTTTCAAACACACACAACCCCATCTACTCCTCTGTTTCCCTTCAGAAAAGAACAGGCTTCCCAGGGTTATCAACCAAACATGGCATATCAAGTTGCAATAAGACTAAGCATCTCCCTATGGTTCTCCTCCAGCCTGGGGGCTGCCTTCCAGGAGCCCATAAAGTCAGGAAGGGCAGGAGACAAGAAGCATGCATGGAGTAGCCAGCGAGAACTGTACAGGGATCACACACCCCATGAAGAGCTGATGGCTAGTTCAACTTTAATACCAGAGAACAAAGGCTATACACTCCTAGGGGAGTGGGTGGGGGCTCCAAGAATAGTTGTGCATAATTGGTTGGAACTAGGCACTTCAAAGATGATTGATTTCTATTATACAGCATGCTCCTATCATAAGAGTAGAATGTCAGTGCTTAATTAACATATAGGTTCAGGGAGTGGAGAGCTAGCAGGGGGCTATGTCACAGGTCATATGTCAAGTGTGGTTAGGGGAGTATACTTCTAGAGACACTTTCCAGATGAATTCAGTCAGTGAGCAGGGGACCTGGGCGTGGGGAGGGAGTTCTGCCTTTAGCACCAGGCTCGTAATGGCAATCTGGTCCTGGCAAGAACTGCAACCTCAACCAGCAGGGTACCTCAGACATCTCCCCTCATATTAAGGGTGAATAATGCAACCCAGTTGGGAAAGGGGTCCCAAAAGCAGGCAAAAGAGTCAGAGATAGCCCATATTCCCACTACTGGGAGTCCCACAAGAAGACCAAGCTACACAACCATAATATATATGCAGAGGGCCTAAGTCAAACCCATGTAAACTCCTTGATGATCAGTTCAGTCTATGTGAGCCTCTCATAAGCCCAGGTTAGTAGATTGTGTGTGTGTTTTGTGTTTGACCATTCTGGCTCATACAATCTTCCTTCCATGAGTTCCATCTAATGTTTGGTTGTGGGTCTCTGCATCTGTTAGTTACTGGATGAAATCTCTCAGATGACTATTGTTCTGGGCTCCTGTCTGTAGCCAAATATCTCTCATTGGGAATCATTTCACTGGCTTTTTTTTTTCTATTCATGTTTGGGTCTATTCTAGGTCTCTGGGCTACCTAACCTCTGGTTCATGGCCCTGAAAGCACTATCATGGGTGGGCTCCTTCTTGTGCTGTGGGACTTAAATTGGGCTAGTCATTGGTTGGCCACTCCCACAATTTCTGCACAGCCTTTATCCCAGCACATCTTGAAGGCAGGACAAATTGTAGGTCAAAGGTTTTGTGGCTAGGATGGTTTCCCAATCCCGCCACTGGAAGTCTTGAAGATGGCAATTCTTATGATATATGATGTTGCCACAATAAAAACTTTTATCAAAAATAAATAAATAAAACAATTGTCTTAGAATACGTTGAATTTTAATGGAATGATAAGTCACTATTTGGTGTTACCTTAAAACTAGAATTATTACTCGCCAGTAACTGAAGACTAAAGGGCTTGCTCTGTACTAAAGGGGCTTTGTAAAGCGGCCGTGCCACTTCTTTAAACCTTATAGCTGAAAGAACACACTTCCCATTTAATGACAAAGATAAAAGAGCTCAGATGTACTAAGAAACAAGCAGGGCAACCATCTATTCCCAACCACTGTGAAGAGTCTCAAATTCATGTTTAAACTCCAGGTCTACTCATCCATTCATGAGTTTATTTCTGAGGCTCCACTCCATCCCACAGATAACACGTGACCTCCTGTGGCATAATTTTTAGACTTCCTCATTATGACTAATGCTGACTGAGAATTTCCTCTTTATTTTGTTAAAGAAAATACATAGCAATATTTCATATTTAGACTCTAACTCATAAACTATCCCAAAATTGTGCAAAGATTGCATCTGTTTAGCTTTCTTTTCATTCTCTCTTTGAACATGAAATGAACCTGATTTTCTGCCTGCAGCTCCCTGGCGCTAAGGTTGGAGGTGTGCAGTACTATACTGGGCATATTGGTGCAATTTCGGTGGTTTGAAAAGGAATGGCCCCTACAGACTCACGTGTTTGAATGCTTGGCCGATAGAAAATGGAACTATTAGAAGTTTTGGCCTTGGTGGAGGAAGTGTGTCAATGTGGGAGTGGGCTTTGAGGTCTCCTATTCTCAAATTCTGGACAGTGTGGAACACTGTCACCTTTTGCTGCCTGAGGATCCAAAGGTAGAATTCTCAGCTCCTTTTCACCAGCACCATGCCTGCCTGCACACTGCCATGTTTCTGCCATCATAATGATGACTAAACCCCTGAAACTGTAAGCCAGCCCCAATTAACAGTTTACCTTTATAAGAGTTGCCATGGCCATGGTGTCTGTTCACCACAATGAAACCTTAACTAAGACACCAATTATCTTCGCTTAATTCTATTGACTAAAACTGAGGTGCTGAATCTAGTTCACAGTTCAAAGAAGGAGCTGATACAAAGATATATATGGAAGGACGTGGGTGGTTAGGAGCCATTCATGCCTGGGAAGGACCTGCTCCCATATTCGGTTAAAATTCATGTCAGTTCTCATTTACGGAGTACTTCACTCATGCTGGGCATTAAGGATACGGTATAAAAAAAGAGAAAATATCGGCAGAGGCGGGGCAAGATGGCGGCGCTGGGAGGACTCTCATTCTGAGGAGCAGCACAGCAGGATTGGCACAGTGACCAGCAATCAGAACTCGCGGCCATACAACACAAGTGATTGTGTTTCACAGGTGAGAGGATACCCCACGGTGGGGGATTCAATCAGCTTTAACTCACCCGGCTAAACCACGGAAGAGATCCCGGTTCTGCCAGGCGCTTGGTCACCAGCCCAGAGCTACCAGCCAGCGCAAACTGGTCACGATCCCAGACTGAACTGTGGGCCCACAACACCATAGACTGGATTTCCCTGTCGAGAGATAACCCCACGGAGCAGGAAACAATTGGGACCAACCTCAGGTTACCCAGACATCCCCTGGAAAAGACTCGGGTTCCGCGGGTGCCCCAAGAGCCAGTCCGGACCCAGAGCCAGGACACAGGCGCCTGCTTGTGAGCCTGATTCGCCGCCTCAGTAGAACTGTGGGCACCAGGGCACCAGGGCACCAGGCTGCGTGTCTCTGGCAGGAGGAAACCCCCAGCGGAGGGGGTCAGCAGCTCTAACGCTTAGGACACCCGGCACCAAAACACTTCCTGGACTCACAGAGACTCTAGTGCAGGCAGGAGCGCTGTGCTTTGCTGCCATTATTGAGTTCCCCTAGGGCACTGGGACACACAGCTGCATCCTCAGACCTACAAAAGCCAGAGAGCCATTACAACAGCCCTCAGATACTGTGCCAAGGATCAACCAGTTATCCCTAGCTAGACTGTCAAAACTGTGAGAATCCCTGGTTTTTCAAGAGGGCTGCACCCACAGCTTCTGGACCAGAGCAGTGCTTACAGCCGCCATCCCAGACAGAGACACACAGCTTCTGGTCCAGAGTGAGGCACCCAGCCTCCAGACCAGAACAGTGCCCCCAGGCGACAACTCAACCTAAGTGCACATTCTCCAGGTCCAGAACAGAGCAATCAGCCTCTGGCCCAGAAACTTGCTGAGTGCACCTCCCACTTTCCCAGACAGAACTGTGTGCCCCAGGATAACAGACTGAGGTTCCCTGTTGGGAGAAAACCCCACAGCTAGGGAATCAGCAGTTTCTTCAAGAGGACTGTACATGGAAATTTAGTGAGCAGCAGCACACTAAATTTATAACAAGAAACCCAGCAGTGGGGCAGCTGTCTTGAGAAATTCTATGGGTAAGAGGAGAAACCCCCCTGCCTAACATAGACCACAGCTACTACTCAGGGCTATAAACCTGAGGTGAGCAGTGGCAACTCCTGAGAAACACTGGCCATACAGTGACCATAACCAAAAAGCAGAGAAGGACTCCTTCAGGAAAAATCATCTTCCGGCCAAGGGGATACTCCCTACCTCAGGACTCCAGGAAGCACAGAAACTAACAGCCAACACCTAAATCAGCCCAATGGGTAGAGGTCAGAGTAAAAGCTCAACCAACAAAAGACAGAGCAATATGGCATCTCCAGAACCCAGCCATCAAGGGACGAACAGCCCTGGACAATGAAGCATAATAGAAAATCAAGAAGATGACCTTACATCTATATTGATGAAGAGGATAATAGAGGAAACAAATAAAATACGTAAAGAATTAGAGGAAGATAAAACCAAACAGATCATGGCTATCCGTAAAGAAATGGAGGAAGATAAAGACAAGCAGATTATGGCCATCCGTGAAGAAATACGGGAAGATGCAGCCAAACAACTTGTGGCCTTCAGAGAAGAAATAATTAAATCACTGAAAGAAATCAAAGAGACAGAGTTGAAGGAACTAAAAGAAAAAGAGGAAAATACAAGCAGACAGATGAAGGAAGTAAACAAAACAACTCAAGACCTGAAGATAGAACTGGAAAAATTAAAGAAAACACAAATGGAGGAAATCATGGAGAGGAAGAATTTAGGGAAGAAAACAGGAACTACAGAGGTAAGCATAACCAACAGAATACAAGAAATGGAAGAAAGAATCTCAGGTGTAGAAGATACAATGGAAGAAATCGACGTATCTGTCAAAGAAAATGTTAAATCCAAAAAATTCCTGACACAGACCATCCATGAAATCCAAGACAATATGAAAAGACAAAATCTAAGAATAATAGGAATAGAGGAAAAAGAAGACTCCCTTCTCCAAGGCCCAGAAAATATTTTCAACAAAATCATTGAAGAAAATTTCCCCAAGTTAAAGGAGAAGCCAATAAGGATACATGAGGCCTACAGAACACCCAACAAATTTGACCAGAAAAGAAAATCCTCCTGCCACATAATAATCAAAACAGTAAGTATACAGAACAAAGAAAAAATACTAAAAGCTGCAAGGGAAAAAGGCCAAGTAACATATAACGGCAAACCCATTAGAATCACACCTGACTTTTCAACAGAAACTATGAAAGCCAGAAAGGCCTGGACAGATATCATGCAGACCCTAAGAGAACCCAGGCTACTATACCCTGCAAAACTCTCAGTCCTCAGAGACGGAGAAAACAAGATATTCAATGACAAAAACAAATTTCAACAGTACCTACACACAAATCCAGCATTAGAGAAGACACTGGAAGGGAAAATACAACCCAAGAAAACACAGGAAATAATTAACCTTACTACAGCAAAACAAAAAGCAACCAAGCACACAACCTTATGAACACAGCCAACATCAAAATCAAAGGATCTAACAGCTACTGGTCATTAATCTCCTCTCAACATCAATGGACTCAACTCTCCAGTAAAAAGACACAGATTAACAGAATGGATATGTTAACAAAACCCAGCAATCTGTTGCATACAAGAAACACACCTAAGACACAAAGATAGACATTACCTGAGGGTAAAAGGTTGGAAGACGACTTTCCAAGCAAATGGACCCAAGAAACAAGCAGGAGTAGCCATTCTAATATCTGATAAAATAGACTTTCAACCAAAATTAATAAAAAGAGATGAGGAAGGACACTTCATATTCATCATGGGAAAATTCCACCAGGAAGACATCACAATCCTGAACATCTATGCCCCAAATACAAGAACACCCACATTTGTAAAAGAAACATTGATAAAATTTAAACCACAAATAGATCCCCACACATTAATAGTGGGAGACTTCAACACCCCACTCTCAACAAGGGACAGGTCAACAAAACAGAAATTAAGCAAAGAAACAATATCTCTGACAGAGGTCATGAATCAAATGGACCTCACAGACATTTACAGAACTTTACACCCAAACACAAAAGAATTTACCTTCTTCTCAGCACCTCATGGAACCTGATTTTTGACAAAGATGCCAAAACCATACAATGGAAAAAAGATAGCATCTTCAACAAATGGTGCTGGTCCAACTGGATGTCTACATGTAGAAAAATGAAAATAGATCCATACTTATCACCCTGCACATAACTGAAGTCCAGGTGGATCAAAGACCTCGACATAAAACCATACACATTAAATCGGCTAGAAAAAAAAATGGGGAATACCCTAGAACTCATTGGTACAGGAGAAAACTTCCTGAACAGAACACCAACAGCACAGGCTCTAAGAGCAACAATCCATAAATGGGACCTTATGAAATTGAAAAGCTTCTGTAAAGCAAAGGACACCGTCATCAAAACAAAGCGACTGCCTACAGATTGGGAAAGAATCATCACCAACCCTTTATCTGACAGAGGACTCATATCCAATATATATAAAGAACTAAACAAGCTGAAAAGCAATGAACCAAGTAATCCACTTAAAAAATGGGAACAGAGCTAAAGAGAGAATTCTCTGTAGAGGAATATTGAATGGCAGAGAAGCACTTAAAGAAATGCTCAACCTCATTAGCCATTAGGGAAATGCAAATCAAAACAACCCTGAGATTTCACCTTACACCCATCAGAATGGCCAAGATGAAAAACTCAAGGGACAACACATGCTGGAGAGGTTGTGGAGAAAGGGGAACCCTTCTCCACTGCTGGTGGGAATGTAAACTGGTACAACCACTCTGGAAATCAATCTGGCACTTTCTCAGACAACTAGGAATAGCGCTTCCTCAAGATCCAGCCATTCCACTCCTAGGCATATACCCAAAAGAGGCACAAGTACACAAAAAGGACATTTGCACAACCATGTTTGTAGCAGCTTTATTTGTAATAGCCAGAAGCTGGAAACAACCCAGATGCCCCTCAACTGAAGAATGGATGCAGAAACTGTGGTACATCTATACAATGGAGTATTACTCAGCAATGAAAAATAAGGAAATCATGAAATTTGCAGGTAAATGGTGGGACCTGGAAAGGATCATCCTGAGTGAGTTGTCCCAGAAGCAAAAAGACACGCATGGTATATACTCACTCATATAAACATACAATATAGAATAAACCCACTAAAATCTGTACATCTAAACAAACTAAGCAAAAGAGAGGGCCCTAACTAAAATGTTCAATCCCCATCCTGAAAGGCAAAGAGGATGGACATCAGAAGAAAAAGAAAATAGGAAACAACCTCGGAACCTGCTACAAAGGGCCTCTGAAAGCCAGAAGAAAACAGGAAACAACCTTGAAACCTGCCACAGAGGGCCTCTGAAAGCTTCTGTAGTATAGACCGTCAAAGCAGATGCTGAGCCTGATGGCCAACTGATGGGCAGAGTGAATGGAATTCTATGTAAGAAGTGGGAAATAGTAAGAGCTGGAGGGGACGGGAACTCCACAAGGAGAGCAACAGAACAAGATAATTTGAACACAGGGAACTTCCCAGAGACCCATACTCCAACCAAGGACTATTTGTGGAGATGACCTGGAACCCCTGCACAGGTGTAGCCCATGGCAGTTCAGTGTCCAAGTGGGTTACATAGTAATGGGAAGAGGGACTACCTCTGACATAATCTGATTGGCCTGCTCATTGATCACTTCCCCCTGAGGGGGGAGCAGCCTTACCAGGCCACAGTAGAGGACAATGCAGCCACTTTTGATGAGAACTGATAGACTAAGGTCAGAAAGAAGAGGAGAACCTCCCCTATCAGTGGACTTGGGGAGTGGCATGCATGCAGAAAGGGGAGGGAGGGTGGGATCGGGAGGGGAGGAGGGAGGGGCTTATGGGGGGATACAATATGAATAAAGTGTAATTAATAAAAAAATTTAAAAAAAAAAAGAGAAAATATCTTCACCCAAGAGATTCACTGGAATATGGGTGAGGCAATTCTTCTGAAGTGTTTCATAACTTTAATGACAGAAATCAGTGCTTTCTCAACAACTGCATATTGAGCATCTGAACACACGCTGATGTTAACACGGAAGCTAGAATCCACAAAGAGCTTAGAGCATAATACAAAAGATGGGTGGTTAAATATAACATTTTAATCTATTAAATGACATAATAAATGCTACAATGAGAAGAGAGATAGCGGTAGAAGAGGTAGAAAAGCAGATGGTGAAGTGGCCCATGAAAGTTGTATGAGAAGTTCACATCCAAGCTGAGACTGTCAACCAAGACAAGAGTTTAAAGAGGTGAGCACTATTTGAAAGAGCATCTAAGTACGAGGTGCAGTGACACTTACAAGATGACACAATTGAGAGACAGCGGGCTGAGCAGTTGAGACAGGTTAATCAGGGCCAGGTGTGTAGTATGCAAAGCTGCAGACAGCAGGAAAGAGGGCTCATGCTTACAAGCTACAGAGAGTAATGACATGGACATGCTCCAGCTACAGATAAACACATTGTCCCATCAGAGGAAATGTGATGAAGACCAGATCAGCACCTGAGGAGAAGGTGACCCTGACATCATGAGTTGAGCTCACCCAGGAATATCTTCTCAGGGTAATTTCTTCGAATGCTGGCGACATCTGGGACAGAAGCATATCAAAAAGCTAGCTGGCACTTGCAGAAACAACGTACATCATGAATTGAACATGACAGAAAAGAGAGAACTCCACACCAAAATAAATAAATAAATGAGAAATCAAAGTGTTACATACTAAGTTAGGGTCCCATAGTTAGCTTCTCCTGTGGAAATGTGTCAAGAAACGTAGCGTAAAGTCGGGAAAAGAGCAGGAGAACTTTCTCATCTGCACCATTGAAGGGCAAAGGTCTAAGTTTATTAGTTGGGAGCAGTGTGACTTCGGGAAAATCCTTTAATCTTTTTGACCCAAGTTTCACAGCTGTAAAATACAAAACTTCTGTTTCATAGAACTTCTGCTGGGATGAAACAAGGCCATCACTCTGAAGCAAACAAAGCAGCATGCAGCTGTGGTCACAATGAACTCTAGTGTTATTAGGTGGGAACTGGACTGTCCTCAGTGCTTGGACTCTCAGGTACATGCATGAGTTCAAATTCCTGGCCTTGTGCTTATGAGCTATGTGCTTTTAAACAAGTGACTTAGCCTCTCTGGGTTGCCAATTCTTTATTTACACAAATGGAGAAATTAGAAGAGATATTCCAAAAAGTAACTCTTGTAAAAAGCTAAAATATGACAGACATGTGGTAAACTTTCAAGAAATATCTCACCTATTGTTATTATTGTTGCCATTAAGAGTAGTGGCAGTGATAATGGTAGTAATGGAAATAGCAATATTTTGAGTGTTTCAAAAAATCGGATTTTCATGAAATGGCTATGTGGGTGGGAAATAATTAACGCGAATGAGCTTTATTTAGTAACTCAAAGCATTGTTGCAAGTTTGTGGTTTTACAACCCAATTGCAAAGTCGTGCCATTATTCACAGATTATACATGAGACAGGAGACCTGAAAGCATCACACGGATTTCTTGTTATATAATTAGAGCCGACTATGTGGAGAGTCAAACATATTTCCCAATGCCAAATCAGTGTCTCTTTCATAAGCTGAGCTGTCTTTCTGTATAATGTCATTTTAAAAGAATATATTGGAGGTGTCTCACCAGGAATTTATTTAAGTTGAACTAAACTCAGACTGTATATTATTCCTGAGTCTTGCTGTTCTTTTAAAAAGCCTTTGTCTTCTCAGATGCTTTCTTTGAGTTTTCTCCTCCAAAGAAGGAATTTTCAATTAACCATTAGCTTATGGTACAAACATTTGTTCTTAAATGCATTCATTCATTCTTGCAGGTGATTAAGGATGACTGGTATATAAATATACAAGTACATAAATGACAAGTCAAACCATGTACATATGGTAATTTAATTTTGAGATGAGTACCATGTTTATATACTTCTATCAAGCTGCCTACTTTTGATGAATGTGCAATTTCTTACCCACTCTTTTATCACTGCCAGTATTTAAGTAAATATCCTAAGTGCAGTACTAGAGAAAACCATCTATGCCATCCAGATAATTTGCAGCTTGGAAAGATAAGTAATGGACCCTTTCTAAGTTAACTGATGTTCTTTCCTTCATTAATGCGGCATGTTTAGCAGGAGCCCAGTGTTTCGGAATGTACTACTGGGTGAAAGAGCTTTGACCTGTGATGGGAGTACAAAACTTAAGATAGTGATTACCATGTAGCTGAAGATTTCAAGAGTATTTTAAAATTATCCTGGATTCCAGTTATTCCTTGATATCTGCAAGAAATTGGCCCTAAGACATTTACCTCACCCTGTTATAGAAGACCATAGATACCAAAATGAAGTCCCTTATAAAACAATGCTGGCATTGTATTTAGTCATGTGTTCTCTCTAAGATATTTTAAGTCCTCTCTAGATTACTTATAGTGTCTAATAAATTATAAATGTCATGTAATTACTATACTGCACTTTATGGAAATAACAACAAAACAAACCTACATGTTGTATACAGGTGAACTTTACTATATTCACTCTGTAGTAGTTAAATTCTCAGGTGTAGAATTTATGTAGAATATATGTAGAATTTAACATATGGTGTGGAGGTCCTGTATATGAAATCTTAAGGTTGTATAAATAAAGGGAAGCAACATGAAAGGCAGCTAAGAGACATTATGTATGAGGAAAAGAAAGACCTCATCTTAGTTAGGGTTTCCACTACTGTGATAAAACACTGACCAAAAGCAACTTGGGAAGAAAGGTGTTCATTTCAGCTTACACTTCTAGATAACGATCCATTATCAAGGGAAGTCAAGGCAGGAATTCAAGCATGGCAGGATCCTGGAAACAGGAACTGAAGCAAAAGCTGTTTAGGAGTGCTGCTTACTGGCTTTCTTCTCATAGCTTGCTCAGCTGGCTTTCTAACAGAAATCCGGATCACCTGCCCATGGATGGCACCACCATTGTGGACTGGGTCCTCTCACATCAATCTTTAATCATGAAGTTGCTCTATGGGCCAATCTGGTAGGGAGAGGTTTCTCAATTTAGGAGAGAAAAAATCAGAACAGGTCTCTGTAAGGAAAAAGTTGAAAATATGAAAATATAGGATGGCTCTGCCAGGAAACTACAGGAAATTTTGGTGTTGTGGTGAGGAGACAGAAGTGAGGAAAAACATGACTGTGGGCAGTCTTGCACACCACGCTAGAGGTGGGTCTTGATCCTGAAGTCAAGACAGGCAGATGTTAGGCAGCAAGTGAGTGGTATGGCCAGATTTAGTTTTCAGTAAGTCACAGCTGTGAACATGTGGAAGATAACTGGAAGCTAATGTCTCATTTACATAATGGGACAGAGCACATAACCACGTTTGACCATCCCTCACCATTGAGTATGGTCTGAAGCCTTCCAAGCCTGATCTCTTCTTCCACAGCAAGGAGGCTTGCAGAGTGAGTCAAGGAACACCCTGGCTTTAAACTCAAATGGAAAATCAACCCTGACTATTCAGAAAGTCAAAATGTTCAAGGCATTACAAAGTACAAGGGTGAGGACTGGTGGGACCCTGCAGATATGTTGTGAAAGCAGAATTGAGACTCCAGGTGGCTGTGCACTCTCCTAGGACCTTTCTCCACACCCCAGGGTGTTGATTAGCACTGAGCTGTTGTACAACTCTGTGGGTTTTGCAAACCTGAGCTCAAAAGTTCCCTTCTTAAAGCTGCCTCCTCCACATACCCCACCCTGTAACCTCACCCATCTGTGAAAATTTGGGGTCTCAGGGTTTGAAGTAAAACTGAGAAATTCTAAAACAGCACAGGAGATCTCTGTTATCACATCCTCCTCAGATGCTCCTTGATAGCATGCTACCCTGCCTGAGCACACATGTCATTCAGCGATGTAGTGAAAGAATGCTGGACTTAGAGTCTAGATTCTTGCTCTGTATTCTTGAGCTATAAAGCATTTGTGCATTTGACCACTAACCCTTTAACCCTCTAAAGCCTCAGATTTTCAGTCCCTGAAGTAGAAAGTCAACTAGATGATATGATTCCTGGGAGTTGACACTTTCTAACATGGTACTACATGGTGAAAGAGGACAAAAGGAAACAGCTACAATTCCACCAGCCTAAGACAGCCAAGAGAGAGAGAACAGGTTCCCAAACAATACTGGAGACAGCTGCCTGGAAACATGGAACTCCCTCAGCTCTGTTGCCAAAAGAGAAAAGAAGTCTGCACAGAAATACCTTACATTCTCATTTTTACAAAAATAAAAATAAAAAATAAAAAATAAAAGCTCACACACAGAAAGAAATATACAGAGAAATTTCTCAAGGTCATCCCTGGCCTGATATGCTCTTTGTCGGGTTGCTTTTATATTTCTGATAGCTTTTTACAAATGGAGTACACTGCTATCTCAGTAATAAATCTTGTTTATACCTCCTGAGCATCATGGATTTGTTGTTCATTCTCCTAGAAATCAATGACGACTTAGAGATGCTATAACGTTTAATCTGAAACAAAACAACTAAATACGAGTCTTTTTTTTTCTAAGCAACTCTTTCATCTATCAACTCTATCATTTTCCTGAATATATCTTAAGGCTTTTCTGAGACAAACAGTGACTTTTCCCCACTAAAGTATTTAATGTCTGAAAGAAAGAAAAAAAGCAATTCACCTGGTCCTCCAGTAGGCTCTCTGAAAACCACAGAGTTTGGTCCCACAAAAACACAAACCATATTAATTTACACTCATGACAGGGAACTTGTTGGTAGTGGAAGTTCTGAGTCACACTTAAGTATGTGGGCAGATGTGCAAAAATCTTATCTCTGGTTCTCAGTGGTCAGTACATCAGTCTCTCAGAGTCAGGGTCATAAATTCACTTCCTATATTTGACATCTTCATGGCTTTCTTTTTACCTTGGACCAATATCCCAACACAGTATGTGGGTTACTATGCTAGACAAATAGAAAACAAGCAACAGAATGAAGAAGAAAAGTATAAGAGGGAATGATATGAATGGATAGTCCTTTGGAAGGCAGATGGAAATAAGAGAGGAAAAGCAGTTAGAATCTCTAGTTCCTGAGCTTACATGAAAGTAAGATAAAATAGTGCTAGCAAGATGGCTCAGTGGATAAAAGCTGAACCTGAGTTCAGTCCCTAAACCTTCATGGTAGGAGGAGAGAAATGATTCTTGGAAGTTAGCCTCTGACCTCTATCCTTTTATAACCGCGCGTGCACACACACACACACACACACACACACACACACACACACACACACACAGACACCTGCACACGCTTCATGTAAAAAATAAATAAAAAGAAAGAGGATAAAATAAGTTTGAAAAAAACTCCTAGTAGGACACTTGCCAACTGCACTGAAGTTCTTTGTATGCATTTATCTCACATCAACAACACTGAAGTCTCTTGTCCACCTCCATCTCCAGAGCTATCAAGTATCAAGTCAGCTCCCTACCAGATACATTTACTTGGCTACTCAACTCACTTCTTGAATTTAATGTATCCAACACTGTTCTCTTTCTCATCCTGATCAAATCCTTGCAGCCTCCACACCACGTAGGGTAACAGCCTGTCTTTGCTGTGCATAGACCACACTAAGATTCCAGTGTGGGTTCCCTCCTTCCAAAACTTTCCATCTGTTAGGAGAGTCCATCGGCTGTTATCGCTCATCAGCCCTACCATCACCATTCCAACCTGAACCATCACTTTCTGTCACCCATATCACCGAAAATCTCCCCTGATTTCCCCCTCCTTCATTCACTTTTCTTCTTCTATCCTGGGCTCTGAAGCCTAACTGATGACCCTAAAACATGTCTTATGCTACTCCTGAACTCAACAATATTACACTTATTTCTTCAATGTGAGCATTGATGTTTTTAAATACAGTGACCTCAAATACCCTATGTTAACTTATCTCCATTATTTCTCTTACTTAACTTATTCATTTGGGTCCTCATCAAATATCATCTTACCACCCATATTAAATGTATCCACTGTTGTTTACAGATGATCACCTATTGAGTGACATGCTAGCTAGCATTTGAAGCATTATTTGTACATAATACTCCTCAGTTTGAAAGATGCTTCTGTATGTATTCTTTTTAATACTCACAATAGTGTTGTGAACTAAGAATTACTTTCCTCATCTGAGGGATTGTAAATCTGAACTTGGAAATGTTTTAAAATGTGTTCAAAATCACATATTAGTACTTGGGTATTTTGTCTTCTAATATAAATCTACTTGGCCCTAAAAGACAAAAAAAGTGGATGCAGATTAATTCATTCTGTATTATTCTACAGTTTAAACCTCAAAATATACCCCCACAGATTCATGTATTTAAGGTATGTTCCTCAAATAATGATATTAGGTGGAGCTTTAGGAGGTGGGGCCTAACAGGTAGTTTTGGGGTCAGTGGAGGTGATGGTGAAGAATGTAATGGAATCCTTTCTTGTCCCCTTTCACTTCCCAGCCATGAATGAGTGATTTTACTTCACCCCAGGCTCCAGCCACAATATGCTCCCACAAGCTGAAACCAGCAGGCCAATTATCACAGATTAAAATCTATGAAATGAGTCAAGATAAAGCTTAGCTTTCTCAACTTACTATCTCAGATATCTGTGACAACAGAAAAGTAACACAAATCCCTTTATTTGACATTTAATTTTTTTTTATTTACATGGTAATGTGTTTGCATATGTGTATGGATCCTAAGAAATTATAGGAATGTATCACATCCCCTAGAGCTGGATTTACCATTAGTAGTGAGCTGCCTGATACAGATGCTGGAAACTGAACTCTGAACTTGGCCCTCTGCAAGAGCACCAACCACTTTTAACCACTGAGTCATTTCTGCAGCCCCTTCTTAACAGTTCATTTAATTTCCCTTAGCCTATGATCTTTTCTGCTTTATTGTGTCCTATGTCATCAGTATGGTGTTCGTCATCATCATAACATTACCAAGGTTAATTTACCCTAATTATTATGGGTCATGTCATTTTTATTCTTGAATTAAAGAAAAAAAATGAGTGGATTGTAAAATGAGAGAATTGAGTGTAGTGGGAAGCAATAGCCTTTGTCCTTGTTTTTCTGTTTTGCCTCACTGTTTTCTCTACACTTACTTCTACAGCAATACTTAGTACATTCAGTCGCCATCTAATTCTGTGCCACAGAAAAAAAATGTAGTAATTCTTTGTAGCTTCAAGCATCTTCCCCATTATATTTTTTATAAATATGCCCCAACTCATCCTTGTCTTCCTAGTGGTCAATATATCTACTTGGTTATAATTATTTTTCCTTTTTCTTTTGGGTTTGGGATTTAGCATTACCATGTCTAATTTCTGTCTTCTTTTTCAACATATTTAGGACTTGGCCAGTTGTTCAATCAACAAATATTTGTATATATAATACATCTTATATATGCATATATGTGAAATCTCAGATTTAGGAATTAGAAATAAAAAGGTAGAATCTTTTTGTCACAAAAAAAGGGTAAAAATAATTTTTTTAATTTACATAAACATTTGACTTTGGAAATACCTAAGACATTAATTACTTTCCATTTTACAGATATTGAAACTGAGTCTCACAAATGTTAGGCAGTTTCACTTTTTATATCAATAATTGAATCCCAAAAACTTCCAAAAAGATGGTACAATCTCTTTAAAAATACTCTTTTAAACTCTTTCAACATTTCCTTGATTTGCTAATTGAAGGTGCCAATTAGTGTTCCTAAAGTAACATGAGGTAAAGCTGCGATGTTAAATTGATTTCATTTTATAAAAATTAGAATAAGATGACATTTTTGCTGAGACTGTGCTTTGCTGAGAAAGCTTAACTTTTTATTAGAATTTGCATAACTTTCATGGGTATCTAGGGACTTAGGGAGCACTTCTATGAAAACCTGCTAAGACAAAAGAATAACAATGCCAATGACAAGAATAAAGGCTGGTTCTGGTAGTCTACCACAGCCCTTCATAGCTCATTCACTGAACTTGGTCCTGTGCAATGCAGCAATGACTCTTATCTGCTGAGCCATGTCTTCAGTCATTACTTTCTTTCACTCAACAGCCATTACATGATAGCTGCACTATCTTAAAACTGTGCCATTTTATGTTTCTACTTGTGACATAAATACTTGTCTATCTTTATATGTATAATATCAACATACAACACATATTTATACAATATACACATATATATTTATGCAATATATATTCTATTCATACCTAAAATATATTTTATACATAACATATATCGATATGCATGCTGTAGACATCATAGTCAGAAGGTTGGATTCTGATCTGGTCTCTAGATCAGCCATACATTGTGTGATCTTGTTCTGAAATGCTCAGTTGCAGCAGGTAGCCTTGCATTTATGAGCAGAAATAAGCAGCACTCTACAGGGTACTGTAGTCAAATCATTACATGAGATGCTGAACACTATTGCAAAACAGACCTCTGTTAGATGACGCTGTCCATCTGTAGGTTTACATTCTAACCGTGCTTCAGAGAAGGTAGTATGAGCTAATTCATTTTCAACTTATGACATTTTTCAACTTATGATGAGTTTGTGTGGATGAAACCCATGGCAAATCAAAGAGTATCTATACTATAAAAAAAAGAGCTGGAGAAGTTCCTGGTATACAAAGAAGCTTAGAAAGTGAGGGCTTATGAACAGCAAATCACTCAAAACCATTAGAGCAATGGAGCAGTGGGGCAGGAAGAAGAACAGAGTCTGGTTCCCAGGAAATTATACACCATAATCCTTAAGTTTGCATTTTATTTCTCAAGCAATTAATGAGGACTGAAAACTCAGAATTAGGGAAGTGTTTTTTTCAAGTCAGAGATCTGGAGTGTACATGAATCTGGGGGTGGGAGGTGTGAATAAGACACAAAGAGATCAAGAAACTACCATGGAACTCCAAGTTCTGGTTATAAATGTGAAGGCCAAAAGATCAGGGATGAAAGAAAAAATGAGAAGACACATGAGAAATGTGTAGTATATTGATCAGAACTTGAGCAGAAAGAAAGAGTCATAAGATGCCATAATTGTCCTATCCCACTGGGTTAGAATTACATCCCAGCTTCCTTTCTGAGATCATCATCCATACTCCATGTGACTTGCTCCAACCTGGAGACTCCCAAATAGTCCAATTTGTTTCCTACTTAGAAAAGCTTAGATTAGGACACACTGAATTGTCTATATACTAGAAAGTCTTAGGAATTATTAAAGAGCCATAAAGACTTGCATGCTGAAGGCCACCTTGATGCAGAAGAAGTTGCTTTCTAGGCTAGAAGTAGGAGACAATTGATACAGAGAAAAAAAAATGATAGACCACCTAGGAGAGGAGGACAAGATAGATTGTATTCTTCTTTAGAGAGGTTTCAAGAGACAACAGAAGAGAAACTGTTAAGGACGATAAGAAACAGTCTATCCCTCCCATAATGACACCAAATATGGCACAATACAGTTACAACAGTAAGTGCTTTATGAATGTGATAAGTAAAATATTTGCTTGATTTTAAGAAAGAAAGCCTTCTGCAGGAAGAGCTGGGTAACCACAGACATTGTATTTACACATTTCTATAGCAGCAGTAAATTGCTACGCTCATTTTGGGGTTTGGGGTTTTCAAAAGAATGTTTGTGGTGAAAGAGTAGCAAAGGCTCTCATTGAAGAAAAATGTAAATGCATGTGTGGTGGCCACTATTCCACAGGAACACAGAACACATGAAGGTTGGCAGGACATTTTCCACAAGGGACACAGCAGCATGAGGCTAAATCGTACGGTGGAAATTTGAACAAGAAACTTTTAGGAACCAGGATAGCATGCTTACATGAGTGGAGGGTATGTGAAGAAGTGTTTTCCATTGAGAAGAAATCTACAGATTAAACATAAGTTCATGGGTTATTAAGGACAAAAGGGATGACATGATGGAATTACCACACACTTCCTCTCATTTACTTCATAAATGTACCAATTCAAAGATAATAGTTTAAGTCTCTTGATGGTATTTAAATGTTTCTAAATTAATGAGCTGATATTTTTTGTTTGAGTCTCTGACAATTTTATTACTTAGTCATAAGCCACATGAACTTTGAAGTCCAGCAGACTTGCCCCAAATCCTAACCTTGACATTTCCTAGCTGCTTACCATGAGCAAGCTACTGAGTATCTCAGGGCCACAATGTGGTAAAACTGAGACTAGACTAGTATTTACTTTATTGGATGGTTCTAAGAATTTACTACTTTTTGGCAGTACAGAAATACTGGCAGCATATTGTCTAAGAAAAAGATGAACATTCCATTATCTAACAAAATCATCTCAAAATTGGAAATATGTTGGTAAATGAATTTCATGTATTTACTGTCTTTCTTAAAAACATTGCAGAAATATTGGCAAAAAAAAACATTTTTCTATGATGTCATTATAAGTAAAACACCTATTCATTTTGCTTCTTCAAAAATGTTTTTTTTTTAAATTACCCTGGGCCTACATTATTAAAATAGCTAAAATTATATCACATAATTTTATAAAACAGTCTCTGTTTTCTCTATCATTACTTGTAGATATTTTGCTTCTTTTTATCTCTTAATTGTTGTTAAAATTTTTTAGAACTGGTATTTGAATTATTTTTAATTTTCAATGTTGGAAATGTTATACTGCCTTCCTTTATTCTCATGATCACGTACTAGTCATTAAGTACAAGACATGTTACAGTTATATAGGATTATGTAGTGGAATGAATAGAAATGGCCCCCTTTGGCTCATATATTTGAAGGCTTGGTCATTAGGGAGTGACACTATTAGGAGATATGGCCTTGTTGGTGTAGATTTGGCCTTGTTGGAGAAAGTGGGTCACTGAGGGTAGACTTTGAGGTTTCAGATGCTCAAGCCAGGAACAGTATCTCTCTCTTCTGCTGCCTGCTGACCCGGATATACACTTTGGGATACATCTCTAGCACCATGTCTGCCTGTGTGCCATCATGCTTTCCACCATGACGATGATGAACTAAACTTCTAAACCTGGAAACAAGCCCCCAATTACATGCTTTTTTTTGTTTTGTTTTGTTTTGTTTTGTTTTTTGTAAGAGTTGCCATGGCCAAGGTATCTCTTCACAGCAAAAGAAACCATAAAACAGGTTATAAACTGATCCATAGAACTTCTCCCTTGCAGAGTTTTAGTGAAGTACAATGTAATTACATGATTATGTAGATAATAACATGAAATAAGAGAGATTGCTTTAAGAGACCTCCAATTACACGTTTGAATAAATGCTTTTTTTTTCAGCTACTATTAAGGATTAGTGACTGTCTTAGTTTTGGTTTATTGCTGTGAAGAGACACCAGGACCACTGCAAACTCTTGTAAAGGAAAACACTGAGGCTGGCAGTGTGCAGTCAGACATGGTACTAGAGAAGGAGCTGAGATGTCTACATCTTGAACAACAGGTAGCAGAAGAAGACTGACTCACTAAGCCTCATTTGAGCATATGTGAGACCTTAAAGCCTGCCCCCACTGTGACACACTTTTTCCAACATGGCTACACCTCTTAATAGACACTTCCTATGGGCCAAGCATTCAAACACATGAATCTATGAAGGCCATTCTTATTCAAACCACACACATGACATAAACAATAGAAATGTGGACATAGTTGGTATGAACAAAAGATCTTAGAGAGCTGGGGTTACTTTCTGTGCATTTAGAAATAGGGACAGGAGAGGCATCATTAAATAACAGATAAAAAAAGAATAGGTTCAATGATAAAAGGTTTATAACAAGTCATAATATATATTAATAAGGAACACAGAGCTGTTAAAATAAATGAAGAATACCTAAACACTTAAAAATAATGTGTGGTACTATCTCCACAGAAAAGCCAGATCACAAAGCAAGGTAGTCAGTGTGACTCCAACTTTGGGTCAGAAAAGAAAATATAGAAAAGATCTGCTAAGATACACACTGCTGTTTCCTTATAGTTGTTTCTGAAGATGAGGATTGGAGTGATTGCCTTCTTTTTTGTGCTTTGATTCTTTTTCCACTTTTAGCCTTTGTGCTGAGGCCATCTCTAAGTGCTGAGGACTTGAATGGTCTCCAGATCCTATCACTATACTCAATGCTTTGATGAAATGCTTGCCCATAAATATCTTTGTGTGTCCCTGTACAAGAACATGAACTCAATGATTTCCTCTCTGTGATCTTGAGCAAATTGCATTTGCCTTCTGAGTCTCGTTCACTCTCTTTTGTTTTTGTTCTTTTGTTTTCTCTAGCTCACTATGTTGCCCAGACTTACTATCAATCATGTAGCTTCAAGTCGCATTACAGGTATGTGCCACTACACTCAGCTTGTTTCATTTTTGTGGGAGTATGTGGGGGAAGGGACATGCATGTACGGGTATTCAGGTGCATGTGTGTGCAAATGGCAGAGAATAACATTGTCTGTCATTCCTCAGGTGCTGTCCACCTTGTCTTTTGAGACAAGATCTCTCACTGGCCTGAAAAAATGCTAGGTTGAGTGAGAGGCCCTGGGATCCACCTGTCTCCATCTCTCCTGCACTGGATAATAACCATGTGCCACAGTGTCTGGTTTTTGTTCTAGGGGACTGAGCTCAAGGTCTTGTGTTTGAAAGGCTCACATTTTACTGACAGATCTACCACCTTAGCCCTCATTCCACTCCTTAAAATAAGGATAATAAATTCACCTTCCCCAGGGTATTGTGGTCCTTGTATATAACAATTCCCATAACTTACACCAGTCAACATACAATGAGTATCTAACATATGTTACAAATTGTAGGGTCTTATTAATAATACAATAAAGTTTTCATATTTTCTATTGCTCTAGGGCAGTGGTTCTCAATCTTCTTAATGCTGTGAGCCTTTAATACAGTTTTCCTCATGCGTGATCCCAACCATAAAATTGTTTTTGTTGCTACTTCTTAACTGTAAGTTTGCTCCTGTTATGAATCATAATGTAAATATCTGTGTTTTTCAATGGTCTTAGGTTATCACTGTGAAGGGTCATTCAAACTGAAAGGGGTCGTGAACCACAAGTTGAGAACCACTGCTCTAAGGCTTGTTTCTGATGTTCTTTAGAGTGTACCATTTGGGACACGTCCGATACTTTCCAATAAACCCTTTGTTATCATAATTTCTTCTTATTGTTAGTTTCAAAAATGTTCCATAGGGACCAGAGGTACTTGCTCCAAGCCCAACAACCTGAGCTGAGTCCATGGCATAAGCAGAAGAAAAGAAGAGTCCAAAAAGTTGAGTTGTACTGTGACCATGACATGAGCTCTGTGGTGCACGAGCATTCCTAGAGACGGACTCCACACACACAACAAAAAATAAGGGGCATCTTAAAAAATTATTCCCAAGTTATAAGGTATGAACAACTTCTTCCTCTTATTATGAAAACTCATTTTTTTAAATATTTTATGCTGTCCAGTTGTTCTTCTTAACATAGTTTGGCATGAAAGTTACTTAGAATCTAATTCTACAGGTTCAAAATCAATTCTGAAGGAACACTGGGATCCCTAAAGGTTTTCAAGCCTCGCTTTTCAAGGGAGCATTAAAGTCAGAATAAGCATTTATTCTCAACGTTTTCCTCCAGGGCCTAACTGAGACAGATGAAAGAGGGAAACCTCCCCCCTTCTTTTTTCTTCACACAAGCAGGAACACACACCTGCCTGAAGAATTACACAGAACTGAAGAAAGCATGATTGAAATTTCTGGAGTTTTGTAGAACATAATCCTATCACATGAACTACTTTGTTAAACAAAGCAGCACTTGCAGGGTGAGACTCTTCATTGTTTAAACACATCCTGCATTCAGGCAAAAGAAGTGACTGCTTTCGAAGTCCTTTGTGCTTTCCTCTAAATGTGGCTCACCTGAAGGAATGCAGATATATGACTTTTAGATTCTCTGAGCCACTAATCATATGAGTAACCTTGTACTAAAGTTAACAAGTAACGTCTTTGAACTTCCGTTCTCAACCTGTGGAATGAAGAATAGGATCAGCTGATCCCCAAGTCTCCACACAGTGCAAACATTCCATGGAGTTTTTCTCATTTCCTGTTTCCTCCAGAGTTGGTTCAGAGTTAGGAATGCAAGAGGCAGTCATTAAAAGTACAGCAGCATTCCTCTAGGCACTCCAGAAAAAGGGTAGACATGGTGATATTTTCTTCCCTCACATGCAACCAGTATTTATAAGGCACCTATGAGGTGTCAAATGATGTTACATGCTATTGTGAACACATAGTGAGCAATTTAGAAATAAACTCTGTCCTTTGAAGTTCCAAAGGAGATCAGATAATTAATCAAGTAGCAGCAATTAAGTTTGATAGGTGCCTTGACCTCAGAGAGTACCAGTTTTGAAAGGCCATGATTGTAAAGCTGGACCAAGGGAAAGGAAGAAGCTAATTGCACTGATGTGTCAACTTCTAGAGATGATCTTCTTTGGCCTTCTAGTGCCAACATCCTTTGGCCAGGCTGGAGGTGGGACTATTTTCTAGAACCCATGTCTACCCATGCAGCACTAAAAGTGCACATTTGTTATTTACATGCTATCAGACTGTCTCCTAAATGCTTAGGTTTATCACCTATGTGCTGCCCTTAGCCTTCACCAAAGTATCTTTCCCTTTGGGAAGAACAGCAATTAATGCTAAGAACCTTGGATGCTGACGGGGATGAGAAAAGGTGGTTGTTGTATGCTCAGCCTTAAATAGGGTGCTTATCATCAACTCCAAAACACAGGAAATATTGTAGAAGAAGGGACAGAGAGAATGTAGGAGCCAGGCAATGAGAAGGAGGGCTTTGTAACACTGCCTTACAGACATGACATGGCGGTGGTATTCACAAACTCGCCCAAGTGGAGCTGCCTCCATATACCCTGTGCAAGACCAAAGTTCTAAACATTCAGTGATAAATGGAGGAAGGGGTGACTAGTAGTCAAGGGATGCTGGCGTTGAGTCATTGTCTTCAGTGATGTAGGCACTGATAAGTTAGTCATGCTTCAGCAGATAACTTCACAGCTGTTAGTACCTCTGATTAATCCCAGAAGGTCAGGGGGCTAGAGAGATGGTTCAGTGGTTAAGAGCACTGACTACTCTTCCAGAAGACCTGAGTTCAATTCCCAAAAACCAAATAATGGCTCATAAGCATCTATAATGGGATCTGGTGCCCTCTTCTGACATGCAGAAGTACATGCGGATAGAACACTCATATACATTAAATAAACAAATAAATCTTAACCAAAAAAAAAGAAAGAGAGAGAGTAGAAAAAACCACAGGAGGTCTCATCAGGACTGGCTGTATTGTCTTCCTCTGTGGCCTGGCAAGGCTGCTCCCCCATCATGGGAAGGTGATCAAAGAACCAGCCACTGAGTTCATGTCAGAGACAGTCCCTGTTCCCCTTACTAGGGTACCCACTTGGAGGCTGAGCTGCCATGGGCTACATCTGAGCAGGGGTTCTAGGTTATATCCATGAATGGTCCTTGATTGAAGTATCAGTCTCAGAAAAGAACCCTGTGCTGATTTTTTGTTGTTGTTGTTCTGTTGCTCTCCTTGTGGAGCTCCTGTCCTCTCCAGGTCTTATTATCTTCCCCTTCTTTCATAAGATTCCATGCACTCTGCCCAAAGTTTGATTATGAGTCTCAGCATCCCCTATCAGTGGACTTGGAGAGAGTCATGGGAAGAGAAAAGGGAGGGAAGGTGGGATTGGGAGGGAATGAGGGAGAGGGATACAGCTGGGATACAAAGTGAATAAACTGTAATTCACATAAAAAAATTAAAATTTAATTAAAAAAACACAGGAGGTCACAAAGTAAAAACTAAAATATAGCAAAGAGACATAGAGTTTGAATGGGACTTTGTGGGAAGGAAGGATTACAGGTGGGAGAGGAAGGTAAAGAGGATGAGGTAATGGGGGTGACCAGAATGTATTCTACGCTTGCATGAATTTATCAAATAACAGTTTAATTAAAAAAAAAAACATGTTTGTGTCTGTCCTGTTAGATATATAGTCTTCATGATAAGGACTTTTAAAATCATATATCTACAACCCTGCCCACTTTCTTTCTTAACACATAGTGTAATTCTTTTCCTTATTAATGTATGTTGTTTGTATAAATAGTGGGTTTCATTGACATTTTTATACATGTAGATAAGGCACTTTAATTTGTTTTTATTTCTCACTTATCCTTCTTTTCTGCTCCCTCTCTTTGTCATCTTCCTCTTTCCCAATACACTTCTACTTTCACTCTTCCTTTCTTTCTTTTCTTTTTTTTTCTTTTTTTGGCAGGTTCCACACAGTTGAAATATGCTTGTCTTTCTGAGTTTGGCTCATGTTGCTTAACATGACAATCTCTAGTTCTATTTGTTTTACTGAAAATGTGATTTTACTCTTAATGATGGAATAACACTTCATTGTTATTATTATATTATACATCACATTTTCATTCTCCATTCTCCCATTGATGGGCACCTAGACTGATTTCAGGACTTAGCTATTGTAAATACTGCAGTAACAGACCTAAGTACATGGCACAATTCTTGATACCTTGTGTGGACACAAAACATGCCAGTTGAATAGATAGACATAAGGAGCAATCCACATACCATTTAAGAAGAACAGTGACAAATGATGAGACTCAGAATGAAATCAGAGACCAACCAGTACTAATGCCAAGGAGCATCTTTAGCCAATTAAGCACTGTCTCTCAAGGAGACTGTATACAATAAGACAATAATCTATTGCCACACTCAAGTAAAGGTGAAAATTTGTTATTGGTACTGTTTACTATCCAAGTATCTCTAATTTTCTCTTTTTATTTATTTATTTTATTAATTACACATTATTCACTTTGTAACCCCCCCATAAGACCCTCCCTCCTCCCCTCCCAGCCCCACCATCCCTCCTTCTTCATGCATGCCCCTCCCCAGGTCCACTGATAGGGGAGGTCCTCCTCTCCTTCTTTCTGACCTTACTCTAAGAGATCTCATCAGGAGTGGCTGCATTGTCATCTTCTGTAGCCTGGTAAGGCTGACCCCCTTAAAGGGGAGGTGATCAAAGAGCAGGCCAATCAGATTTTGTCAGAAGCAGTCCCTCTTCCCATTACTATATAACCCACTTGGACACTAAACTGCCATGGGCTACATCTGTGCAGGGGTTCTAGGTTATCTCCATGCATGGTACTTGGTTGGAGTATAAGTCTCTCGGAAGACCCCTGTGTTCAAATTTCTGGTTCTGTTGCTCTCCTTGTGGAGTTCCTGTCCTCTCTAGATCTTAATATTTCCCACTTCTTACATAAGATTCCATGCACTCTGCCCAACAGTTGGCCATAAGTCTCAGCATCTGCTTTGATAGTCTGCAGGGAAGAGCCTTTCAGATGCCTTCTATGGCAGCTCCCCAGCCTGTTTCCTATTTTCTTCCTCCTCTGATGTCCTTCCTCTTTGCCTTTCGGGATGGGGATTGAGCATTTTAGTCAGGGTCCTCTCTCTTGATTAGTTTCTTTAGACGTACAGATTTCAGTAGTTGCTTTCTCAGACAACTAGGAATAGCGCTTCCTCGAGATCCAGCCATATCACTCCTAGGCATATATCCAAAAGAGGCTCAAGTACACAATAAGTACATTTGCTCAACCATGTTTGTAGCAGCTTTATTTGTAATAGCCAGAAGCTGGAAATAGCCCAGATGCCCCTCAACTGAAGAATGGATGCAGAAATTGTAGTTTATCTACACAATGGAATATTACTCAGCAATGAAAAAATAAGGAAATCATGAAATTTGCAGGTAAATGGTGGGAACTGGAAAGGATCATCCTGAGTGAGCTGTCCCAGAAGCAGAAAGACACACACGGTATATACTCACTCATATAGACATGTAATATAGGATGAACCTACTGAAATCTGAACATTTAAAGAAACTAATTTTCTCTTTTAAAGGACACATAAGATCAAGGAAAATGCTGGAAAAGTTACTAAATGGTAAATACATGTAGATGTACAGGCATACACATATATACACACACATGAATATATTAAGGTTTCTCGATATTCTTATTAGCAGGTATCCTCTAACTCCTACGTAAGGATACTAAACTGCCTACCTACTGATTTTTAATATTTTTTAATAAAATCAGCAGAAAATCATAGTGAACCAAAGGTAGGGAAGACAAGTTTAATTCATTGACCACCTTGCTGGTGGCAGAAAGCACACGAGCAGCATCCTATTGAACTTTGGGTACATTGCCAGGCTGCTATCTGCCCAATTCATATCAAGAGTGTAGATATTTTGAGTTTACAGGTAATTGGGCATCTGCAACTCTACAGGCTACTTATTCACCATCTGTTCCTGACGTCTCCAATCTCATTTTTTCAGTGTTACCTTGCTTGCACATGACTCATCTCCATTCTCCCTGAAATCCCAGTGTTCTTCCATCTTGTTGCCTTTATACAGAAAAACATGGCAACCAAACTCTCCTACACTTACTTGTTCAACCATCTCTTCATCTTCAAGTCGTTCCTACTTTCAATATCCAAGTGTCACTAGTTAGTGTTTAGGAGTTCGATACAAGCCCTTTCTTCTCTGAGCTCTCTGTGGAGTCCTCTATTTGTTCATATCCTTCATTGTGCATCCTACCTAGTGCCTTAGGACTTCAGGCATGGTTCTTGTCTTCACTGAAATAAACAATCCGTTGTTAGCTCTTGAGCAACTGGTAAACAGAGGATGCTCAACACTCTGGAGTCTGTAAAGGCAATCGGACTTACCACCCCCTGCTGTCATACTAGCTCTTCAAAATAATTGATGAGTCCAGTCCTTGAAAGTAGCAACAAAAAAATTAGAGGTCTGCTTGCAACAAAGCTTCTTCAAATTGTCTCCTTTGTCATGTCTTGTCTTCACACGAATTAAGCTGATCTTGACTGGAAAACATCAATTCTAAGAGAACAGCATGGCTCAGACATAGACATATGAAAAAGGCTTGACTTCCAGAAGCTGTAGTGACTTAAACCCACAGTGAGGGAAGAGATATAATTGGAACATAAAAAGCTTCAGAGGGTAGAGAAAACTGTGTGCCACGTGAAAAGACTGGGCCAATGTGTAGACCACCCAGGGATATTAAGCAGGAGAATCAAAGGTGAATTTCCAAATATGAATATGGATGTTTTAGAGAATTCTCGACAGAGGAATATCGAATGGCAGAGAAAAACTTAAAGAAATGCTCATCCTCATTAGCCATCAGGGAAATGCAAATCAAAACGACCCTAAGATTTCACCTTACACCCATCAGAATGGCCAAGATGAAAAACTCAAGGGACAACACATGCTGGAGAGGTTGTGGAGAAAGGGGAACCCTCCTCCATTGCTGGTGGGAATGTAAACTGGTACAACCACTCTGGAAATCTATCTGGCACTTTCTAAGACAATTAGGAATAGTGCTTCCTCAAGACCCAGCTATACCACTGCTAGGTATATACCCAAAGTTTGCTCAAGTACACAAAAGGGATACTTGCTCAGCCATGTTTATAGCAGCTTTATTTGTAATAGCCAGAACCTGGAAACAACCCAGATGTCCATCAGCGGAGGATTGGGTACAGAAATTGTGGTATTTTTACACAATGAGTTACTACTCAGCAATCAAAAAGGAGGAAATCATGAAATTTGCAGGCAAATGGTGGAATCTAGAAAAGATCATCTTGAGTGAAATATCCCAGAAGGAGAAAGACAAACACGGTATATACTCACTTATATAGACCTATAAGATATAATAAACATAATGAAATCTATACACCTAAAAAAGATAATCAAGAGAGCGGACATGGGGTAAGATTATCAATCCTCGTTTTGAAAGACAGATGGGATACGCATTGAACATTGACAGGAGTCTACTGAGCGCATTGGAAAGACTCTAACTAGCGGTGTTTTCAAAGCAAAGACTCGTGTCCAAACCTTTGGCAGGGTGCAGGGAATCATAAGAAAGAAGGGGAGTTAGACTGATGAGGAAAGGTTAGGAGCTCCACAAGGACCAAAGACATCTGGGCACAGGGTCTTTTCTGAGACTGACATGCAACCAAGGACCATGTATGAATGTAACCTAGAACCTCTGCTCCGATGTAGCCTGTGGTAGCTCAGTAACCAATTGGTTTCCCATAGTGAGGGGAACAAGGACTATTTCTAACAGGAACTCAATGGCTGGCTCTTTGGCCTCCCCACCCCCTAAGGGAGGAGCAGTCCTGTTAGGCCACAGAGGAGAGCTTTGCAGCCAGTCCTGAGGATACCTGATAAAACAGGATCAGATGAATGGGGAGGAGGTCCCCCCTATCAGTGGACTTGGCAAGGGGCACGGTGGAGAGGAGGGAGGGAGGGACTGGGAGGGAATGAGGGATCGGGACACGGCTGGGGTACATAGTTAATAAAATGTAACTAATAAGAAAAAAAATACGAAAAAAATAAACAAATAAATAAATAAATAAATAAATAAATAAATAAATAAATAAAAGAGAAAAAAAAGAATATGGATGTTTTATGAAGAAGGCCTGAAGGAGTTAGGGAAATGAGCAAGAGAATGCTTGTTGAGAAAAAAAATGGCTGTACAATGGCTTTTGAGTTGACCTAGGATATGAGAAAGAGAAGCAGAAATTTTATATAACACTTCACACACACACACACACACACACACACACACACACACATCTGTGAAAGGAAATGAGCTTACTGCATTCAGAATTCTTAAAGGAAACAAACCAACACAGATGTAATAGATGCCTTCCCTTGGGCTATGGGAAGGGCATGGCTTCAAATTAAGAATTGTTTCTTGGTACTCATTTTTATTCATGTCTCTCATGCAGTGATTTACACTTTTTTTTTTCTCAAAGCACTGAATCTTCCCACAAAGGGTACCAAGCTTGAGTAGTTTGGGGGTGGATGGTGTGTGTCTCACAGGCTTCATTTTTCATGCTCAGATGCCTTTGGGTAAAGCTTGATTCATTCCTGTATGGGATTAGGAGTAGAAGCCAAGATAACAACCAGTGCTCTCTGAATAATTCTCTTCATCTCAGTTCCCCTTCTCCTCTTTTCTTTTCTTTTCTTTTCTTTTTTTTTTTTTTTTTTTTTTTTTTTTTTTTTTTTTTTTTTTTTTTGCCTCTGGCTTGTCATCTTGAGAGCTCTGAAAATAACAAAAAAGTTCATCACTAGAGGGAAATCTAAGGACAGGGAGGGACTTGGTGTCAGTATTCTGCCTTGCTGCAATGCTTAACTTGATAGAGCAGAGCAGTAGATAGATAACCAAGTGGCAGAAAGTCTTTTCTGGAATCTGTTATAAAGTTTTAGAGGCATACTTCAGACTCCATTTCCTACCCACATCATGGGTTATTATTATGGATGGAATTTCAAATGTCCCCATAGGCTCATGTTTAAGCACTTGCTCTCCAGCTGGTAGCAATGATTGAGAAGATGGCCGAACCTTTAGAAGGTAGATCCTTGCTAGAAGAACTGGATCACTGAGTATGTTTCTTGAGGCTATATAGATCAGCCAATTTCCTGTCTCTCTGCTTCTTGAGTAGGAGCTGGGGTGAGGATCGGCCTCCTTCTCCTACCATCATGCTTTCCCCACCATGATGGATGGTGTCCTCTCAAACTATAATCTGAAATAAGACTTTCCTCCCTCAAGTTTTTGATGTCAGATATTTTTTTATGGCAAGGAGAAAGGTTTCTAATACAGTAGATAATGATGACATATTTTTGCACACTACTGTCAGGTCTGGAAATCATGGTTCATGAAGTAAATCTAGCACTCCCTTTGAATTTTTATAGCCAGAGAGCTAAGAACGATTTTAATATTTTTTAAAGACTGAACAAAACACAATAACATTTGATAACACATATAAAATCACAATTTAGTTGTATTGTAAGCTTGTTCAGTTTAGTCAATCCCATTCACTGGTCAGCAGTTTATAGTTGCTGTCCATTGTGGTGTCAGAGTTGAGCAGTTGAGACAGAGACCATATACCCTCAACATTTAACATATTTACCACCTGTCCCTTTGTAGGAAAAGTTTTCTGACCCTCAGTTTGCTCTCACAACAACCCTACATGGGAGTCCCTGACAGTCTTTCCATTTTTGTGATGAGAAGACTGGAGTGTAGAACAACTTGCTCTTATGAACTATTACACATCTAGAAGGTGGATTCAGATCCATACCACCCAAACACTATAACATGCACATCCATGTTTTATAGACTACAGTGGTTTTGATGTTCTGAGGAACTCCTTAGAAGCACTGCTGAAACCCTCTTGAGAAGCCCTTTATCATTGTTTATCCTCCATTATTCTGTTTCTTCTACCTCATGTCTGTGTCATTTTATAGTTTATGCCATTCTTACAGGTTCTTAGCCACATACTACAAAATCACTTGTTTGGTGACCTTGCTTCCCAGGAGAAAGTAAGTCCTGTTAATAGCACAAAATGGGATTTTATTCTTAACCCCACCTAACCATTAGCAAAACCTGGGTCATAGAAGACACAAAGAAACTAGGAATTTGATGTGCAAAATTGAGTTAACCAGCCACTGATTTTGTTTCTTATTCCCTCTAAGATAAAGCTCCTTTGTGACAGGGATTGAAACCAGAGAACCGGGGTTAGGGACTCCCTCTACTGAAACACATCAACATTCAACCTTGCTGTTCTTGACCCAACAGAGAAGAATTTTTTTCTTGGCTTATGTTCTGGATAAAACATTTCAGTTTCCTCTTTTTTATCCAACTTTTGCATTGTTAGCTATCTCGAGATTCATACAACATCTATAAAATCAGATTTTACTTTTTCATCTTACCATCTAGGAGCCTCCCCAGATTTTATTCCAAAACAGATGTCCAGTGACATCTTCCACTTTGTTGTCTCATGTCATAGAATCTTCAGTATTACCCAAACCATGACTCTCACCCTATGAGCATGCCTTTGACTACAATGCTCACCACCCCCTACCACCATCCATCAAAATCTTCAAACACTTGATATGGCAGTGGAATGCTCTTTCTTACATGACTGGGTCAAGCATTGGCACCTCTCTTCCCCTGCAGTTTTTGATCTAATGTTTACACAGAATAAGTACTTTAAAAAACTTTCTTGACAAACATGGAATATACTCGTTTATATAGACCTAAAAGATATGATAAACATAATGAAATCTATACACCTAAAGAAGATAATCAAGAAAGCAGACATGGGTATGATGATCAATCCTCATTTAGAAAATCAAATGGGATATGCATTGAACGTATGACAGGAGTCTACCGCAGAAAGCATCTGAAAGACTACCTAGCAGTGTTCCAAAGTAGACACTGAGACTCATAGCCAAACCCTCGGCAGAGTGCAGAGAATCATATGAAAGAAGGAAAGTTTGATGTGGAAAGGATAGGAGCTCCACAAGGACCAAACATATCTGGGCACAGGGTCTTTTCTGAGATGGACACTCAACCAAAGTCCATGAGAAGATAAAACCTAGAACCTCTGCTCGGATGTGACCCGTGATAGCTCAGTAATCAATTGGTTTCCCATAGTAAGGGGAACAAGGACTATTTCTAACAGGAACTCAATGACTGGCTCTTTGACCTCCCCACCTCCCAAGGGAGGAGCAGTATTGTTAGGCCACAGAGGAGAGCTTTGCAGCCAGTCCTGAAAATACCTGACAAAACAGAGTCATATGAAAGGGGAGGAGGTCCTCTCCTATCAGTGGACTTGGAAAGGGGCAGGGAGGAGATGAGGGAGGGAGAGTGGGACTGGGGAGGGAATGAGGGATACAGCTAGGATACAGAATTAACAAAATGTAACTAATAAGAAAAATAAAATAAAAAAAAGTAACAGAGAACTATATGCTTTATCCTCACACTCATGTTTGTAGCAACCTTATTTGTAATAGCCAGAAGCTGTAAACAGCCCAGATGCCCCTCAGTGGAGGAATGGATGCACAAATTGTGGTATATCTACACAATGGAATATTACTCAGCAATCAAAAACAAGGAAATCATGAAATTTGCAGGTAAATGGTGGGATCTGGAAAAGATCATCCTGAGTGAGCTATCCCAGTAGCAGAGGGATGCACACGGTATATACTCACTCTTATAGACATATAATATAGGATAAACCTACTAAAATCTGTACACCTAAAGAAACTAATCAAGAGGGAGGACTCTTGCTAAAATGCTCAATTCCTATCCAGAAAGGCAAAGAGGCTGGACATCAGAAGAAGGAGAAAAGAGGGAACAAGTCAGGAGCCTGACACAGAGGACCTCTGAAAAGCTCTGCCCTGCAGACTATCAATGTAGTTACTGAGACATATGGGCAACCTTTGGGCAGAGTGCAGGGAATCTTAGGAAAGAAGTGGGAAACAGTAAGATCTGGAGAGGACAGGAACTCCATAAGTAGAGCAACAGAACCAAAAAATCTGAGCACAGGGGTCTTTCCTGAGACTGATATTCCAACCAAGGACTGTGAATGGAGATAACCTAAGACCCCTGCACAGATGTAGCCCATGACAGTTCAGTATCCAAGTGGGTTCCATTGTAATAGGAACAGGGACTGTCTGACATGAACTGATTGGCCTGCTCTTTAATTTCCTCCCCCTGAGGGGGAAGCAGCATTACCAGGCCACAGAAGAGGACAAGGCAGCCACTCCTGATGAGACCTAATTGACTAGGATCAGAAGGAAGGAAAAGAAGACCTCCCCTATCAGTGGACTTGGGGAGGGGCATGCATGCAGAGGGTGGAGGAAGGGAGGGATTGGAATGGGAGGAGGGAGGAAACCATAGGGGGGATACAAAGTGAATAAAGTGTAATTAATAAAGAAAAAAACAGAAAAAAAAAGAACTTGTCATGTTATGGGCACTGTGCTAAGAAGTTTATATTTTTTAACTCTCTTGCTAGTTCCACCAATTTGGATAGGTAGACTATTATTATTTTCATTAAACACAAAGGAAACCCTGGGGTCAGGAGGATGGCATTTGCCCAAGAAAAAGTAGCGTTTTGTACCTTGATCATGAAATATAATCTATTGTCTTTTTCTGACATATCATCAACTCAAGATAAATATCCTCTTATCAAAGAGCTGAGAGACTTAAATAACTTTAATATTATGGCAAGTTAATTAATGTATTCATCATTGGTTTCACAAGCACTGTATTGGGAAGCTGGAACCTAGAAGAAAAGAACCAGAAACATTCTAGACATCTTTAGACACTACATTAAATTACAGAAATGAAAAAATAAAGAAAAAATTATACTTTAACAAGTACTGTGATAAAGATACAGGGAGCAATACAGTTGAGAGTACCTGAGCGAAACCAATGTTTGGTGTAGAATTAAAGCAGGACTCTTTAATCAATAGACAATGAGCTGAAACATGGAGGATGAGCGTGAGATTGTCACCAATAAGCCAAGAAGAAAGTTTTCCAAGATGATGAGTGAACTATGGCAAAGAAGTTGAAGTAGATGGTATAATAAACCTCATCACAGAGCAAAGGATACCAGTGTGGCCAAGCAGTATGGGGCAGCAGACAGGGGAAGCTGGAAAACTGAAAAACTAGTATGATGCCAAGTTGCTCTGCTGAAGGAAGCAGTCTCTTACCTGAGTGTGAGCACTTTGTGAGTGATACGCATACTGTAAATAACAGGCTGACTCAGGTCTACAAACTGTTACCCTGATGTGATTTATCAACTGTGGTTTCATGGATTCTAGAAATAGGAATAATGAGAATACAAGAAGCATGAAATAGCCTGAGTAGGGATGAGAACACACTTCATAATCTTGCTAATTCTGCCATGAAACATGTGAACGTCAGTACTAAATGTGATAATGGAGTTCAGGGATCTTCGCGTTAGCTCTTGACAGGTGTTGCTGACAAGTAACTGTCAGGTGGTGGTTTACCCAAATGAGTTGCAAAATTGTGCTTTGCAAAGCTTTGTATAGTTCAAGGCTGTAGAGGGATCACAAACTGGTGTCAGACCTTTTCATCTTCTTTCTTCCTCTGCCTCTCTTGTTAAAGCTGCTTCTCAAATGATTTCCTTGGATAGACATTTCCAAGGGAGTTAGCCCTCTTGGGCACCTCTGTTCACTGTACATATTGCAGTTATATCATAAGCCACTGTCTATATATTATTCACTGCCCTAGATAGCCCTGAGCCCTTGAGACCAGCAAACATCTCTCACTCATGCCACAATGGAGCCTGATTCCAAATATCACTGAAGAAGAGTTTGTCAAGTCAAATTACACCTTCCACCCATACCTCCATTCCTGTCATTCAATGCTTTAAAAGGTTCTTCTTTTGGAAAAGTCAGCTGTCACACTCTTTTTAAAACCTCAAGAAACTTCCCTCAATAAATACTCATTTCTCTCTCAATTTCCAACCCCACACGAGCCATCAGGATACCCTGCCCCTCACAAATATTTAGGGTCCTGGGTGCCATCCATCACTGTGGAGTTCAGGGCTTTTTTTTTTTTAGTACTAGTGACATCAAGCAAAGATAAAGGGGAAGAGGAAAATTTCCTGCCCCATGTGGGAGAGGTCTGAGGGAACTAGTTTACTAGTTTACTTCTCACTGACTGAGTCAGACATTTACTAAAAGATGGTTAACAGGAAAAAAAAAGCCAACAATTCCATTCAAGTGTGAAATCAGAAAGTAGAAAAATAGGTTCACTGAGCACCCAGCTCATCTCATCTTGGCCTATTTCCCATCAGCACAATGAATTTTTTTTTTCATGGTCGGGGGAGGCATTTATTTTCTCTCTTGAAGGAATTCAGACACTTTCAACTAGCTTATAAATAACTATATTTAGTGTAAAATGCCACATCCCCATGAAGGCCTCCAGTGACTCCTCAAGTCATTCCCTGAAGTAAAGATAAGTTCTAAGAATATTTCATGTTTAGCAAGGCCTATGACACTTTCTCATTCTCTCAAAATATTTCTTTAGAGTATTTCCCCTCATTAACATAGATAGATGTATGATATGCAAACAGGTACATCACCTATCATATGTAGGTAGATAGGTGATGGACAGACAGACAGATAGATAGTTGAGAGATGCTTTGGGGGGCAAAGCTCTTTGGATAGCTGATTTCATATTGATGAGACTTGAATTTGGGAAAATGTACTAATTTGACTCAGGAGGCTTTTCCCATCCCAAGAAATAAAATGTGTAAAATCCCATCAGGGTTTCATGACTCATTGAGAAGGTAAAACAAAAGATGCTCTCCTTGGCTTATTCACATACAATTTTGTTTTAGTTGTCAAATGAGGAACTCTACCCACTTGGGTGGGGCTTTTAATATGATTGGCCTAGCTGAAACACATAAGGAAGTGAAAGTTGAAGAAAGGAAGGGAACATTGACATCAGGTACTAAATCTACACTGTTACAAATGGTCTGGGTTGTTTTGTTTACTGCTTTTTTTCTCCCAAAGTCATTACAATTTCTGCGTTCAATAGTACATCTCTTCCACTTTAGTGAATAACCATGAAAATGCTCTGCTCATATCTGCTATGGAGGTAATTGGCTGCATGTTCCAGCTGTTGGGGTCCTATTTCCTCCATTGGTCTATGCCTGGGCAGCAACTGGATGGGGTTATGGAGATCTTAGCTCAGGCTTGTCTCTACAATGTGGACATGCTTTAATGGGTAATTCTAGCTAGAAGAGGCCCAGTGGTTTAGTCAAATACTAGACAATAGTCTGAATCTCTTTCTACCTAATCTCCTTTCTTCCTCCTTTCCTTTCACAGATGTGAGTCCTTCACGGGGGTCTGAAGACTCTCCCTGCCTTCTCTTACTTCCTCTCTGTTTTCCTTCACAGGTGTTTCCTCAAACAAATCTTCCTCTCTGTGATTCTCAGAGAACCCAAAATTGTGCCTTCTATTCAGATTTTTCAAGTTGTCAGAACAGAGAGCTTTTGGGGATCTTCTTACATTTAGTGTGAAATTTATTTGAAGAGTTAGAGAGCACTGATCAGAGAAGACTAACTGTTCCATTCCTCACACACACAGAATATCCTGCTTTTGAAAAAAAAAAAATCAGCTTATGTATTAGAGAAACTGTAATCACTGACAAAACAAAATTATTTCTTCTTTTACTGTGAAGATCCATCTAAATGGTATGGATGAATATTACGTCATTATAGAGATCAGAGCTGAGATAGCTTCCTCTGAAGAGCCAAGTTTTAGCAAACAGAAATGGTAAACACAAACAGGGCCTCACTCCTGGTCTTAGAAGTCCACCACCCTTTCTCTTACATAATATAGTGCTTTACATACAAAACAGAATCAATCTACACATGACCTGATCAGTCAATTCAGCCCAAAGAAACTTAATTCTGTAAGCATAAAGAAATTTCCATTCTGTGGGAGTTTTTAAGCCACCCTTAATTTTTTAAAAGCGTGTAGTCTCATTGAGTGTTCAGTTTAATTTAAGGGCCAAGGACCATACAAATAGTTGAGAAGGCTCCCTGAAAATACAAACTGGCTCTTATCAGATGAGCTGACGTTAGGGATAGCACACAGCATTCTCTTCCTTTCAAAGTTAACTTCAGCTGTCTTTGCAAAATCTGCCTGATACAGGGACTAGCTAAATGTTGCGTCATCTCTGAGACTATTGGGATTATTTTACTTAGCCTTCACTATGTGCCAGACACCACCCTCGATCATTACCCAACCTTACAGGTGAGGAAATTAAGGCTCAGAGACATTAGGTAACTTGTCCAATGTGTCATATTAATAAGTGATAAAGATCAGATCCAACCCAGATCAGACATTTTCTATGATGCTTTCTCCTTTTTGTAGAAATTGCAAACATGAGTATAAAAATCCTCTCCTTGTTCTCACGGTGGGGGTTAGATAGAAATTGCCTGAGGAAATGGATCAGTCTGTAAAGTACTTGCCTTGAATGCGTAAGTAACAGACTACCAACCCCAGAAACTATAGTTTAAAATAGCTGAGTTGGGTAACCGACTTGCCCTTCTCCATGATGAATTTTGTCTGGCTTGAGCTTATGCAAGTTTTGTGCACAGTTAATAGTCTCAGTGAATTCGTATGTGCAGCTGCCCATACTGGAAAATGCAAAAGTCCTCTCTTTCTCTCTCTCTCTCTCTCTCTCTCTCTCTCTCTCTCTCTCTCTCCCTCTCTCTTAACATGAACTAATTCTACAGTCCTAGAACTCACTGGGAAAGGAAATACCAGTTTTCTTTAATGGACTTTACTGGGTATGTAAACCACATTCCAGAACAAGCTCTATATTCTTTATATTTGGCTATAACATATCAGACTCTATTTTGTTAGGAGAGCAAATGACTATGAAATTGAATGCATAAAGAGGTGAAGGAAGATCCAGGAGCAGTTGGGGAAAGAGCAAAGACATGATCAAAATATATTATATCCAGGTCTAAATAATAAGTAAAAATATACATGATAAGAGATATAATAAGTGCTATCTGACATAAGAAAAGAATAAGGAAACAGAACTGGGTATGGTAACATTCATGCAACAATAGTGATGAAAATAGATTTGTTATAATAATGAGATCTGGAATCACCTAGAAGAAAGGCCTCTGAACATGTCTGTAAAGGATTACCTAGGTTAGCTTCTGTTTATATTAGGTTAAGCCTCTGGTTATGCTAGGTGAGCATCTGGTTATATTAGGTTAACATCGGGTTATTTTCCATAAGCAAATATGTAGTTTAGGTTAACTTAGGTGAAAAGATATACCCTGTGAGCTGCACCATTCAATGGGCTAGTGTCTTAAATTGCATAAAAAGAACTTTGCCTATGTATACACAGTGCCTGCAGTGCTCTATCCAGTATTCTTTCTAAACACCTTTGCCTATGAAAGAAGAGTGTTAAGAAAGAAATTATACTCTGCTTCATTACATTCTAATGGTGTCTTGTATTATCCAACCAGTCTTCTACCTCCTTCCTGCCTGCTCCCCTCATCACTCCAAGACCAACATAAAGGGACACTACAGAAAGAAATGGTCAAGTCAATACAGCATAGTCACATGCCAAGGTTAGTAGAAGTACAACTTCAAGTTACTAGAAACTGTAGCTCTGCCTCTGCAAGCCTTCCTCTAGTTGCCTTCCCAAGGGTTTCCACAACAATGTATGTACTTGTAGAACAATGCTACCATTTAAGACATCATCTGATAGAGAGCTAAACTCAGAAACAATAGAGTTAAATCCTAATTCGAACATCAGTGACTACATTTTCCCAATTTATGGGGGGGGTAATTATACCATTACACAGATGTAATTGTACCTCTTGAATGAAACAACATTCAGAAAGGGTCACACTTGGTGTATTTCAGTCATTCAATAAAATATGGGGCTCTTTGCACAGATTTTTTAAATTGTAAAATGGTAAATGACTCAGTTTTATTTGTTTCTACTAAGCAGCCAGCCAATCAGGATGCAATCACCAGCTGAGACTCTTTGAAGGTCTCCCCTCTTCAGAGTTTCTCCATAGCTGGTTCTAGAATGATTTCCTGATGGTCTAGATACTGGAACCAATTTGGGAGGCACAGGAGAGAGAGAGAGTCCATCAAATGTGTTACCTCTCCAGGTACAGGGGATTGAAGAACTTCCTTTGGAACAAGGTTTTTGCAGAGTGGTCATCTTGGAGGCTGGAGGGAATACAAGGAAGGAGGGAAAATAAGAAATGGCCTTGGACAAATAATGGGGGAACCTATGTGGCAGCCAGTCTCAGAGAAGTTAAATCATCTGGAGTCACAGGCAAAGCTGGAGCTCAAGGTCACCTCTACTACACTTTCCTGTTTGCTTCACACTAGAACACTTATAGGACAATTAATGGTGACACTGACGACTTTAAGATGAGGATAGGGTATTGTCTTCTAGAATAGCAGCTGAAAACTTCCCTAGCTCCTTTCTCCCTCACTCTAAGCCCTCTCTTTATCTTCCATTCTCCCAAACCCCACAGATCAACCAACTTACTGTTCTTTTCTGTCTTCTCTGGTTCTGCATCATCTTATCCGAAGGTATGGGTTTCTGCTGAGTTTTCCTCATGATACAGAGATCACTGAAGTCTATAGGACTCAGGGGCAGGTTAACACAATCCACAGGAACTCCAACACTGGTTACTAGGTACATTAGGTTGGCCAAGTCACTTGACCTCAGTAACTTTTCTTGGCTAAGCAATGTCTGTCCTAACACACCACGTTCTCAGAAAGGTGACCATTATGTCACCACTTCCTAATCCTCCAAGCAGAACTTTTCTGGGGAGAGGGCTCCTCTTCTTGCCTCGGGTGTAGTTTACAAGTTTAAATATTCTTAGAAAACATCTTCCCAAGACTCCATGCTCAGCTGAGTCCCTCAGTTCTGGGTCAGTCTTCCCTCCCCCTAGACTACAGCAGATTAGCATACACCGTTCATCCTTACACTTTAGTGTGCACCAGTAACATTAAGAAACCTGTTGAAACCCAGACTGATGGCTCTGCCCCTGGTTTCTGATTCACTAGGTCTTGGGTGGAACCAAGAATTTACATTTCTAGCAAGTTTCTGGTGGGTATCATAACCTCTAATTCTATGACCACATTGAAAACTACTGGTGTCATCTTATCACTGGACAAACACCTGCTTGGTTGGTTAGTTGGTTTTTGGTTTGTTTGTTTGTTTGTTTAGGGGCCTATTTTATTTTTTTACATCCAGATTGCAGTTTTTCCTAGCTCCTCTTCCCCTCGTACCTACCTCCCCATACCTTCTCTCTATGCCCCTTCTCCATCCACTGCTCTTCCATTTCTCTTCAGAAAAGGGGAGACCTCCCATGGAGATCAACTGAACATGTCATACCAAGTTACAGTAAGGCTAGGCACCTCCCCTCATACTGAGGCTGGATGAGGCAACTCAATAGAAAGAAAAAGGGTCCCAAAAGCAGGCAAAAGAGTCAAGACAGCCCTTGCTCCCACTTTTAAGAGTAGCACAAGAAGACCAATCTATACAACTGTAATATATGCAGAATGCCTAGGTCAGTCCCCTGAAGGCTTCCTGGTTGTCAGTCTCTCTGAGTGCCCATGAGCCCAGGTTAGCTGATCTTTGGGTTTGCTTGTGGTGTCTTGACCCCTCTTGTAGGATTGGCTCCTACAATCCTTCTTCCCCCTCTTCTGCAGGATTCCCTGAGGTCCACTTAATTTTTGGCTGAGGGTCTCTGAATCTATTTCCTTCAGTTGCTGGATGAAGCCTCTCTGATGAAAACTGCGCTGAGCACAAATCCTTGATTATAGCAGAATTTCTTAGGAATAATTTCAATAGTTGTGTGTGTGTGTGTGCGTGTGTGTGTGTGTGTGTGTGTGTGTTTGTGTGTGTGTGCATGCCAGTTGTGTTTGTTTCTATCCTTGATCTCTGTACCATCCAGCCTCTGATTCCTGACCTTCCAGGCAGTGTTAGGAGTGGAATCCATCTCATGGCATGCATCTCAAGCTGGCCCAGTCTTTGGTTGGCCATTCTCACAATTTCTGCAGAGATTCCAAGCAAATCAATAAATCTGCCAATAAATTTTTCTAATCTCTGAGATGACTTGGATCCTTACTATAAGAAAAAAGTTTGAGCTGTGGCATCCAAAGCTCAAAATTGGGAACTAGGCACTGACAGTTCCTGGCTGAGTACCTTAAGCAATCTCAATGACGTTTCCATGGCAGTTTCCTCATCTATTCAACAGGGCACAATCATACTCACTTCAAAGCAAATGAGCTGTCAGCCTGTTTAGAGAGCTAGTTGTGAGAACCCAAGCAGCTAATTAAATATTTGTGTCCTTTTCTGATCCAGGCCACAAAGGTGCCACTACTGATAACCTGAAACCAGCCAATGCTCCTTGTTCTTTGTGCTGCTACTGGATTCTGTTGCAAAATGAACCCTCATTTCTGAGAAAGGCCAGGTCAATCCATTCAGGCCACACTCCCAGCATCAGCCCACCCTGCCTTCCAGGGAATGCCATTGGCCTGTGTCTCTAACTGCACAGCATTCCAAAAGAATCCTGTTTAATAAAAGCTGGATAGAGCTTCAGACAGCTGGGATCACTAAGTTCATGGGATAAAAATTCATGCTAATGGTAATGTGTGTTACTCTCCTCCTTCTCCAAGAAGTCAGTTTCATAAGTTACTGGTTTTGTCTTGATAGAACTCAGAAAATCCCACAGGAAAGAACCAGAGGTTGTTTTTATCATTTTGTTCCATTTCTCCTGTTTGCTTAGTAAGCCTGGTAAATAGCTTTGTACAAACAGAAACCTTTTAATTCTACTGTGTCCTTACCTGGGACAACTCAGGTGAAGGAGTAACTGAAAAGGGTACCTTGGATTTAGACTTTTCTCATAAGTAAAGTTTATTTAACTTTCCTATAATAATAACAAAATAATTATGACTTTTGCTGTAATAATAAAAGCAATTAATTTCTAATAGCTAATTATCTATTCACTTAATAAGTATTGACTTAATTATCCTCAAACAATGGACATGGTTCTTAGATGAATGTATAACCTAAAGTAGCATCCCTTTTCTAGGTAGAACAGAGTGAAAGTAGAATCTTATTCCCCACCTGTAGAGGGAACATTCCAGATGACACAAATGCCTGGTTGACAACTATTTGTTCTGTGAGTACTGGCTCTATTTCAAGTGCTTAAAGATGGATTTGTTGATATGAAAATACAGAAAGAACAAAAAATTAAGAAGATACACCTACCTGTTCTTTTACTGTGTCAAAAAGAATTATGACTCCTATGGTGAGCGAATAAATGATGGCTTATCTAATCCTTTTAGACTCTTTTTGTCCTACACAAGATACTTGTGCAGTTATTCATTCACTTGCTCAATCAACATTTGTATATTTGGGCTTTCTATGCATTAGGTACTGGAGCTATAGACATGAAGAGACCCTGTTCCCTGCCCTGTTATTCTCTTAGAGACAGAAAATTACCAGTGAAAATGATAAGTTCTAGGAAAATAAGAATAATGAGTACAAAAGAAATGCAAATCTTAAAACTGAGTGTTCCTGGCACAGCAGCCATACACCTGCACAGTTCCAAGCATCCTACATGAATTTAAATAATTTCATAGTGCCAGGCCAGATGGGTTAATAACCTCATTTTCTATATGGGAAAATGAGTCACAGACTCATGCCATATAGCTATGGTAAGTGTCAGATAAGAGGATGGAAGTTGGGTAGCTTGTATTGAGTATATCTTGCCTCTCTATATAAAATCTCTAATGGGCACTTATTTATAGATGTAATTACAGGTTAGCTTTTCTGTCACTTCTGATTTTTAACCTCCCCCCCCCAAAAAAAAAGAATACAACTTCTTATCCTCATTTCATACAGGAGAGAACAAAGGACTTTTCTAAATTTAAATACATAAAAGTACTTTTGTTTCCTCTTTTGGATAGTAAGCAAAGACATTCCATTATATAAATCAAATATTTAGGATAACGGAATAGCGTTTTGTGTCCTTGTCCCAGTTCTGTCTCATATATACCTTTAACATCATCACCATCTTCATTCTCCCCATTAGAAATTTGGTCCACAAATACATTTAGGCATATTTGTAGATTGTGCGTTAAGTCAAGGCTTCGGATTCCTGAACTCAAGATAATCAAATCAGTTCTATCAAAAAGCCCTGGAGAAAGAAAGGAAAGGCAACAGTATTTGGATTGAGAGGGAGATCTTCTCTGTATTGGCAGAGTTGCATGCTACTGACCTGATATGAAGGAAGTTCTTGGGATGTTAGCCTACAGAGAGCTTCAGAACTTTGTCAGCTTCCAGCTTAACATCACATCCACTGACTTACTCTTCATTGTCATGCCTGGTGTCATTCAGTGATTCAGGAGAGGGTACTGTGTCAACACTATCTGCTAAGGGGGTAATAAATTCACTCTCAGCAGCATTGTGCTTTTACAGCCTTCTCCTGGAATTTCATTTTCAGATTATCTTACTTATTCCAGGCTTAAAAAAAAAAAAACTATGTTATCCATGTAGCTGGTTCCTCTTCCTTCTCCATGCTCCACGAAAGCCAATAATTAACATTCTCTACAGGCTTGGCTTCAAATAGTTTTTTTTGTTGTTGTTTGAGTTTTGAGCTATAGCCAGAAGCTCCCTGGTTTTTACTTCCAGTTGCTCAAATAATTAAACCAAAATTTTTGTTGTGCACAGAATAAGATCATAGATAAAATAACCAGAATTATTAGTGATTCTATCAATGGTATCTATCCCAGGAGAGTAACACCATTGGTGGAGTTCAGTTGAGAAAATGGGGGTTCTTTTTCATCTTTTATATTGTATCTCCTATGATTCTCTAAGTAGCCATAAAAAGTACACTATCTACATTATTTTTATTTCTCAAATGACAAAAAGACTGTGCAAAGAGGGAAAAAAGCGACTTGTTCATTTCTAGGTGCTCTCTGGGTTTTCCACAGCACATCCAAGAGAAAACCTATAAGAAAAAATGTGTAAGAAAAAAAGTCAGCGAGAAGTGGCATATTTAGGGTCACTAAGATAATTACCAAATTTAGCACATGAAAGCCTCTGAGAAATTCTACAGCTCAAAGCTTAAAGGAGATTTTTTTTTAAATATTCTTGTACAAATATATATATAACCAGGAGGAGTCAAGAAACCATATTCTAGTAATACAGGTGAATGACTGGCATATTTGGCAAAAGTGCAATATTATCAGAAGCAGGTAGATTCTGGAAATGTGTAATACTATTAACTAATGGGTAGGCTATAGGTTTTAAGAAAATAATGGGGAGGAAAAGGATAACTAGAGATTTCAGGCCCTAGGAACAGATAAAAAGAGTCTCTGGAGATGCCTTCTGTGGACTAAGCCCACCTCATCATCACTACAGTTTACATTATCTAATGTTCTGCCCTCTGACATCACACAGTGTCTAGTTTAAGTTCTTTAAGATGGTTTTAGCAAGGACCCATGTGGCCAAGTCTAGCCTAAAAATCAGTGTAACTGAGGCTAACTTAAAACTTCTGCTGAATATGAGATCCTCCTGCCTCAACCTCCCGAGTGCTAGGATTGTAGGCATGCCATTCCTTGGTTCAGATGGCATTGGGCGAATAGAACCAAAATTTTCTGCATGTTTGGTAGAACTCTACCAACTAAACTATTTCTCCACGTGCATTATCTTTGTTGATGAAATATGAACAATCTGTGGAAATCTTAGCTGTCTTCATAAATCCCTAAGAAATGAGGAAAGCATATATCTGGGTATACCTGGCTGTATTTTCAAAGGTGAAAAATATATGCTGAATATGGACAGCTCTGTTCCACATCCTGAGGGGTCAAGATGTAATAAAAGGGGGAATTAAAAAGAGATCTTAGTAGCAAATGTCATTCTCTCTCTCTCTCTCTTTCTCTCTCTCTCTCTCTCAGTACATATGTGTGCATGTATGTGTACTTTCCACTGTTATGTAAGCCACTCTACCATGTTACTCTCTCTCCCACGATGAACTGAAACCTCTGAGACTGTGAGCCAAAGTAAATCTTTCCTCCATTACATCTTTCTGGCTGGTTTTCATCACACTGATAACAATTCCAACACTTAAGTCTTCCATGCTTGTATACCATTGCAGTCCCCACATCTAGCACATTACCATGACTCAGTGTTTCCTAGATGAATGAATAAATGGAAAAATTAAGAAAAATATCATGTAATTATTGCCTAATAAATTATAGTTACCATGCTGCAAATCAATTGGTGTGAATGTTACCAAACAAGTTATTACGCAGGAGGAAGCTAGAGGTAGAAGAAGCTGATGTCTAACAAAGTAAACAGTCTAATATGAGATCTTTGCCTGCATTTCTAAGATAGCCTGAGGCAGTCCTTTTCTGAGTCCAGCTGTTCCAATGTCATTAAACAAGGGGGAGATAATATGATGACCACAGACCTCCACCTCATAGCAGAGTTTAAGTGGAAGCCATGGCTGATGTGCACAGCATTGTACAGCATCACCCACTATAGAACATGTGTATTCCTCTTCCTTCTCCTCCTCTTCCTCCTCCTCCTCCTCCTCCTCCTCCTCCTCCCCCTCCTCGTCCTCCTCCTCCTCCCTTTCCTCCTCCTCCTCCTCCTTCAGCTTTGAATGCACAAAAATTTATTTTCCATCTGAACTTTGTTTTTGAAACATTCTCTACAAAGGCTAGTTTTAAGTTCTTAAATCCAGCTGGCTTGTGTGGATAATAGCTTCATTTCTTGAACATGGTCAGGTTCAAGGAATTTTATTACTTGGTTCAGCATTAGCCAACAGAGTTAGTGGGAAAAGTTTTAGTTTTAGTCCATTCATTTTTGTGTTCTATCTGGATGCCCAAGATAGAGGATCTACACAGACTTTGTTCATCTGAGAACCCCATTTTTGGTTGCTTTTAGGATTATAAGTGCTTGTGAGCTGCTTACTAGAGTTGCGTTAACTAGAGCTGAGGCCTCTTTCTTTCCCCCCACAAGAGGTCACTACCTGAGTGGTGAGTAGATGACAGAACTTTGCTGCAGCCCATGCCCCCTTAAAGCTGTTCAGTGACCAGATCTTCCCAGTGATGCATAACAAAACCACAAAAGCATTACTCTGTCCTTCCTAATACTATTACCATTGCTTTACTTGTAGTTGTTATTGTGTAAAAACTTGTTCATTGTAGTATCTTGCTTATTGCCACAGTGTGACAATCATTTCATTTTTTACTTGAAATAATGCTGTGCTACTAACTAGCCTGGTTTATGGGTGAGGTGACTAAAGGACAAAGTGATAACTGTCTTATGTAATGGTTGAACTAAAAGGTTAGACAAGAGTCAGAGTTTCCTGATAATGGGTTCGTGGAGTGAAAAAAAAAAAATAGAGGTTTGGCATTTCCTTGGCTGATCCACCCTTTTAAGATATGAGTGAAAAATGAGAACATGATAATGAGCCACATTGAGAAATGGCATCCTATGAAAGCAAATGACATGTGATTTAAAAGCAAATGGTTCATCTACAGTGTAGCTGATTCTTCTTTCTGTCTCCAGGAGTCCATGAATGTGAACAGTGAGAACACCACAATAGCAGCAAAGATCCCACCTTACTTTGCAGCTGTTCATAAGCATGGCATCAAAGATGAATCCTTGAACCATGACTTCCTTGCTGTTGAGAAAAGTTTCTGAGTCACCCTAGATTGTCAAGGTTGAGCTCTTGGTTTCAAGTTCATTTTTTATAAAATAGGTGATTGTGTCTTTTAATTGTACTGAAAGTTTATCTGAGGTCCGTGGCAATAGAATGCTTATTTTTAAAAAAGTGTTCAGAATGGTTAGCTGTGAATGGTTCTAACTGACTGTTTAATTTTGAGGCACTATCATTTCAGAATTATGGGGAGTATGATAGTACATCCTTGAATACCCAGGTACTTGAAAAACTGAGAGGGGAAGATCAGAAGTTAAACGGCTTTCAGGGTTATATAATGATTTGGGAGCTAGCTTGAGCAATTTGGCAAGATACTGTCCCAAAATAAAAAATTTAAAAACCTAGTGGGGTAACTCAGATGTAGAGTGTTTGACTATCATGTACATGATCCCAAGACAATTAAAAACAATTAAGCCTAGAGGAAGAATCACAGACAGAATATGACATATTCACAAGTCCTAGAAATAAGTTGGCAGAGCCGGGCGCAGTGGCATAAGGCTGTAATCCCAGCACTCTGGGAGGCAGAGGCAGAGGCAGGCAGATCTCTATGCATTCCAGGACAGCCTAGTCTACAAAACAGGTCTAGGACAGCCAAGACTGCACAGAGAAACCCTGTCTCAAAAAAACAAAGAAAGAAAAACTGGAAAGGAAGTTGTTTGCAGGCTTGAGTGGGTCACATATTGAACACTTGTGAAATCTGTCAGACTCGATGAAGACAGTCACTGACACCTATGATGAATAGAGGTAGTTGCTCTTTAGACTTGCTGATACCAGCTTGTAGTCATGGCTACTTGGGAGGCTAAGACAGAAGGATCAAAAACTCAAGGATAGGGACAAAAAGAGATGGAGCACTAAGTAAGAGCTCTTGATGCTCTTGTAGTTGACTCAAGTCTGGTTCTCTGCACCCATGTTAAGCAGCTCACAAGCACTTATAATCCCAACTCCAAGAGATCCAATGACCTCTTCTGACCTCCAGAATCACCTGCACGCATGTGTACATACTGCCACACAGAGAGACACATGAACATGATCTAATTGTTTCCCCAAAATCTAAGCATAGCTTTGGGCACAAAGTATAAGGCCAGCCTAGTAAACTTTAGGACCCGATCTCAAAATTAAAAATAAAACTTGGCCTAAAGATGTAGCTCCATGGTAAAGCACTTGCCTCGCATGTATGAGGCCCTGGATCACATATATGGTACTGCAAAAAATAAATAAACAAATCCCCTTCCCATCCAATAAGGTAGGTAATTTAATGCCAGACAGCTTCCCCAAATGAAAGTCTATGAGGTTCACTAACAAGGATGTATCTCACTTGTTAGTCCAATGGTCCAAAGGCTATAGTTACTACTATTCCAAAAGCATTCATAATTAATTGTAATAATGGGTACAGGTTCATAAGCACAAAGGATTATTTTTTCTCTTTCTCTCTCTAATTCTGTGTGTGTGAGAGAGAGACAATTTTCACAACTACTTTCCATTGATTGTATTAATTCCATTTTTAAAATGAGGGATTTGAAGCATACAGAGGCAAGATAACAATTCCTATATCACACAGTTTACTCTTAGGATTAGAACCCTAGTCTAGCTACCTATGCACGGCTACAACTCTATAACTACCTGGCATGGTGCTTCCATGTCTAACTTACTACATTTCCATTGTCATGATAGAGGAAGGTGGAATCTTTTTTCCAAGTTGGAAAGAATACTATTCATAAAGGTTGGAGCAAAATTTGCATCTGAAGTAACTTTCCAAAATATTTCTGATTGTAAATGCGTTGTTTCCAACACTCATGTTATATGACTCATAGAATTCACAAGGATTTGGGGGGACAAGACATGTACATGAAACCTTAATTTGCAATTTGAAAGTTACTAAGTGGCAAGAATCATTGCAAGGGATAGACATGAGAGTTTCATGAAGGAATTAATACCTGAGCCTACTGTCCATTATTAGGTTCAAAAAAGTGAGATAGAGATGGGTGGGCATAGCTGGAAGAGGACTAGTAAAACAAAGACAAAGACAGGGAAGAGACTGATCCAGATAGAGTGGGTATCATGTTGTGGGAGAGAATTTAAAAAGGAAACTGAAGCAGTTACATGACTCTGAACATGGAACAGTTAAAACACTCGTATTAAAAGTGATGGAATTCAAAGTAAGGGTTATGTATTTAACTCATTAGGAAGATGTTCAGCATCTATCATGGTTCTTAAGACCTATTAGCTATCTGATATGCATTGCTAACTGAATACATGTTGTGTGTAAGTTGAGCTGGTGTAGAAAGAGAAAGCTTTCAGGGACATCAATGACCAACCTGTGGCAACAGTAGTGTGGACTATGTAGGGCAGTGTCAGTAGATGTAGAAATGTCACAGGATGCTTAGAAAAAGAAAAATGACCAGCAGACTTTACAGCATAACAATCCAACACATGTTAAACTCTGATGGCACTAATTCACCTTTTCTTTAACAGAGTAGTAGGAACTCAGTTAATAGAAGTACACATCTTATTAAATCCAGTTAACACTTGCGAAAAGTATCTGAAGCTCAGTCTTGGCTCCAGGTAAACTGATTCCAAAATGCTTCTATTTTCTATCATTTGTTGTTCTGAGAGGACTTACAGAAAAAAGAAGATGAAAAAAAGGATATGATCCTAGGAAATCTCACGACAGATATGCTGAGGCTATACATGGCAAGGGTCCATAGATGAACAGATTATAAAATTTTCTCTCTGCCATAAGGGAAACCCACCTGCTTGCTTAGAATCTGCTATATAAAATAATCTGTGTTATATACTGAGAATCTCTATATTGTTTTGTTTTGTCTTACTTTTAAAATAGAGGCTACAGATATAAAACTTATATTCTTAACAAGACTGTTCTGACAATAAACACCCACCTTTTCCATTTCTCTTCTCTGTTATCACTCAGTCCTTAAAATTCTAGAAGATTCTAGAAATCCCTCAGCCAAGTCAATGTGTCTCAGGATTATATAGAGTCACAGCCATTCCCAACAGAAGACATCATACAGTTGGAAATAAAACTCAGAGCTTCAGCACCAGCTAAAAATGCCTCACTCCCTTCCCTGGAAAGACCAGAAATCTGGAATATATCATTTGTATTACTTGTCCCTTCTGCATCTTTCCTGATACAGCATTTGCTACAGGGTGACTGGGCTCTCATCACCGCTTTATGGATCAGAGTGGCATACAATGGCACAGAGCCACAGTTCCGTTCATAGAACTCAGCTTTTAACATCAGCTCTCCAAGAAAGATGGAACAGAAAGGCTGGCCACATTCCTGTCTGCATCTATCAAATTGTGGGAGACTGCAAAAACTAATGCTTCTTTGTGAAAACTCATGCAGGCTCATTGAGTTCTAGTGGTAAGGTGAGAATATCCTAGAGTCTGCTTCCTCCAAAACTAGCTCCTTCTTGGAAATGATCACCTGAGGAAAGTGTTGGCATTTCCAGGCACCACATTGGGTTACATCCCCCTCAGCATATAGCAAAAGGTTCCTTCACTCAGCTAGAAGCATTAAATCTTGAATTGGTATGACATACAAGAGCAGCATAGAAGTAACTGTGAGGATAAAAAGCAAAGCCGCTGTCTCCAAATAGGAACATCACATTTTCCCACGACAGGTACAGCCTACATTCTAGAAGTGGCTCATCCCTTTATACACTACCACCTGCCTAATCCTAATTGTGAGAATTCTCTCTCATTGAGAGAAGCTGCATTCTAGGTCCATCCAGAGGGAAACAGAAAGTCTGGATTGTGTGTGGCCTAGAAGATGTCCTCAAGTCTTGTCTTGATGTGTGAAGTGACAATAATGCCTGGTTTTCAAGCTTGCTGTGAAGGTAAATAAGATAATGAATGGAGGATGGCGTTAGCATTATATTTGAGATACAACAGGTGCCCAGAGCATGGGATTCTTTACTCCTTTGTTATTTCACATCTCTCCTTTGACATATGAAGTAAGACATGTTAAGAAGCTCATTCATAGACTGGCAAAATGGCTCAGTGGGTAAAGGTGCTCGTTGCCAAGCTTTAGGATCTCATTTCAATCTCCAGGACCCATATAGTGGAAAGACAGAACTGACTCCTCTACCTTGTCCTCTGGCTTACACACAGACACACACAGTGTACAAGTACATATCTTCTAAAAACAAACAAACAAAAACAGATGTAATTTTTTTTTAAAAAGTTTGCATTGCTCTCCCATTAGAATTTCCTCAGGGAACTGAACTTCAAATTCATGCATGACCCTTAGGTTCTTAAGCTCAGAGCCGAGAGTCTTTCTGTCCCAGGTCAGCCAAAGGGCCATCAGTGGAGGTGTACTTGATTACAGGTTATTTGTCTGCGAGCACTTTGATTCTTTCAAAGCCTTTTCTGAGACCCAAGCAGTCCCACTAATTGGTGTTCCAGCACAGTGTGGTACAGGAGCCGTGTGATAATTGGCCACAAGCCACTGGAAATGCATGAAGAATCTGAAAAAGCCCTTAGATGAAACTGACCTTCTGTAGAGGTGCAGCTGAAAACACTGGTGTGGCCTCAAATACCAACCCCTGAGAGAAAGTTCATGAGATGACATCATTGCTTGGATAAAGACCAACTTTAATAGCTGCTTGCATATTAACAAGAGCTTGACAATTAAAAGCATCCCATTCTAGGCCCTTCAACAGACTTTGCAGAAACCTAATATCCTGAACAATTGTAGTTGTTTGCCATGGCAGTAAGGTAGAGTGAATTCTCTGTGGAGATGAGGCTGGTTGAGTGTCAGGTGAGCTAAGTTCCACGGAAGCTTGTTTGACTAGTGAAAAGGGCTAGGTCAAGGGCAATTACACAACAGGGCTCCAAAGTTAGCACCTATCTCTTCCTGGTCTTTTCTCTTTCTTCCCTCCACCTACACAGACATGCCCTTTAAATATTTACTTGCCCAGCTTGGCTGTGTATGGCAGACTTTGTCTCAGAAGTCAGCTTGATCCCTTTGAAAGTGTTTGCTAATTAGATTCTCCTGGAAGTTGGGCAACTTTAGATATGTTTATCCTGTGTGAAGCACTCCCTGGACCCTTGGCCCCTAAACAGCCCCAGGGAGGTCAGCTGTGGTTTCCCCACTTGCTTTCTCTTTTGGTGAAGTTCTAAGGACTTCCCAATTAAGCTCAATTACACACTGCTCTTTTTTTGACCACTACCTTTAGACACAGTTCTAGGCAGACATGAAGAGTGGCTGGAACCAGAGAGCCATGTCCTCATAGTAAGTCTAATGATGGCTCCATTGTATACCAGGCCCAATGTGGCATAGCCATAAGAAATTCACTTAGTAACACAGTATCCAGACCATGGGTATTGACATGAGTATGATTTTTGCTTGAAAAGAACACCACTGCTATGGTAATTAAGTGCAATATACCCACATGTCACTAACTTCAAATTTCTTAAGATAATGTTTGTTACAGAAGGCTGTAAAAACAGTATCTACATAGGTTATGAATGGTGTGTGCATGTTTAGGATTTATGGGAATGGTGTATGTATGGTTATGTGTATATTTCATATTGAAGCAGCTTTTCAAAGAATAAAGAGCACCAATCAGTAGGAAATTATTGTTCTGGGTCTTCAGGCAGCTTCATTTTTTTTTTTTTTTAATATTTCACACTCATTTGCTTTGGTCACTGATTAGGACAAATACTTGTATCTGTTATCTCTGTCCTCCACGCAGAAACATGAGTTATCTCACTGGCCTCTGATTGTATTTTAGGAAAAAGGAAAGAAAGGAAGAAAGAGAGAGACAGAGAAAGAAAGAAAGAAAGAAAGAAAGAAAGAAAGAAAGAAAGAAAGA
>NW_026596079.1:14548404-14615243 GCF_907164565.1 Psammomys obesus
AGAAAGAAAGAAAGAAAGAAAGAAAGAAAGAAAGAAAGAAAGAAAGAAAGGAAAGAAAGAAAGAAAGAAAGAAAGAAAGAAAGAAAGAAAGAAAGAAAGAAAGAAAGAAAGAAAGAAAGAGAGGGGAAGGAAGGAAAGAAGGAAGGAAGGAAACCAATAATTAAGCAACATATTTTTAAAAAGGAAGAAAGGAGAGGAGTAGGAAAAGAGTGAAGTGCAGAAGGAGAAATGGGAATAAAAAGTTTAGAAAGTAATATTGGCAGAGAATAAAGACTGGAAGCTGTAGAGGCAGAAAGCAGTGTGATGCCTCGGAATGAACACTCAGGACAGTATTCTCAAAGGAGACATAAACAGAGACCTGAGGGAGACAAAAGAAGAGGCTCACTGAGGAGAAATTATAACCAAAGAAACTGCAAAAGTCCTTACATGAAAGACCAACACGGTATAGATGTCAGTGAGCAAACAAGTAGGACCAGGAAATGTCAAAGAATAGCTAGCAACCTTTTCACGTGCAGTTTTGTTGACTCAAATGAGATTCAATTACCATATGATGATTGAATGAATGAAATCTCAGGCTCTGGAGTGCTATGAGACTGTACACATCAACGTTTGCAAGGGTTTACACTTAGAGCAGAAAGGCAAGTGAAATCCATTCTCATTTGAGAAATACTTCCAGGGAAAGGACAGATAGGAGCAGCGCCATGATCTTAGCCTTCTCAGGGCCTTGGTGAGGGCTTTAAGGTCAGTATTCTGTGAGCATGTGCAAAAGTGTAACTCAGCCTGGAAGGTCAAGAAGAATGTTAAGACATTATATACTTTATACCCAGGTTAAAGAATTTATAGTTGGATTGGTCCTCACAGGCAAGAAAGGTCATGGATACAAAAGATAAGTACTGGACTCTGCGGTAGGAGAGTAGGGAACTGAAGACAACTATATCAAGATTAACATGAAAGAAGCCAGTTAACAGAGAAGCACTGGAAAGGCTGCGCCCAACAGAACACTCCTCACTAGATGTACAGGTAAGAGGGGAGGGTGCTATATAAATGGCTCATAAAGGTTCATGAAACCTTTGGCCAGTGCTTTTGATAGTATGTATTTCCGCAGCTGCCTAGCCCCACTAACACTCCCAAGAAAGTCTTTCTCTCTCTTAATAAACTGTGTTGTTGCTACTTCACCATAGGTTTCTGATACAATTCTTTGTCCTGAGACTTAAGAACCTGGAGGCTTAAGCAGGTGGCTTCTGGACTCAGATCCATGCTTGTGAAAACTTGAGCTGGATCCTCAGGAGTGAGAAGGTCTAAGAGGTCGGTTGGAGCAGCACCAGGATGAATGCCACACACACACAGTGGTTTGAATCCAAGGTCAACACTTCAGTGAGGCGTAGAAGACTCCCCACAGCCACTATTCTTTCCAATTCATTTTCCATACCCACATGCTCATAACCCCATGTTCACCACCACCACTACCCCGCTGCCAACTGCTGAAACACAACTGAAATAAACCACAAACCTTCCTTCAAATTCCTTACACCATAGTCATTATGAATGAAAGTGTGATTACTGCTGGAAAGAACATGAACAACTTCCCAATAACCAAGCATCCTGTGCACAAAGAACTACTCATTTCACAGCTTCATCTTGCTTGCAAATATAGTCCTTTCATGAAAGAGGAGTTTGAAACTTCTGTGATGCTGCTAGTCCTTTGGCTAATTTTAGTCTCAAAAGGGTGCCCCTCAACTCCTGCTGGGTAAGACTCACAATCCTTAGGGACATCTAAGAGGGAGCATTAATTTCTCAGATGTTAATGTGTGAGCTGGCTGTGAAGGTTCTATTGTATGGTACAGGTGGCTCTACTGTTTCCCCTCTCACTTGGGATTATTTAGCCAAATAGGACATAGTGTTAGAAGTTCAGAGTATAAATGGAAACATGGTGTCATTTAAAGCACCAAGTATACCTCTCTGTAATTCCTGCCTCCACAAACTGGCCAAAATAAGTCATGCATCCAAGGAAAATGTTAAGGCAAGGTCCAAGGACAGGTCACACTGCCTACCAAAAGGATTCAGTAATAACGAATGCAGTCCTATAAGTAAGAACTGTAGCCAGTTACTTCTTTCAGCATAGATGTTCCCAACTTCCTATCCCTCTTTTTTAAACTAATATCAATTCTCAAGTGATGAAGGCCAAGGTCATATTCCTAGAAATATTCTTTACTTCTAAAATTAAGCCTCTTTAACTTTTAAAATGACCTTTATTTTTTTTTTTTATTTTTAAGTTTTGTGGTTATCATTTCACTGGAGAGATGTGACAACAAAAGCAGGCATTGGATCTAAAGAGAAAATATGGAGGACATATTATTTTTTCATTTCCTGAAAGAGCCCTCATCCAGATGTGTACCAGGACAGGTGTGCCCTGCTGTTGATGTCACAGTTGGCTAGGATGACCACTCAAGTTCTTTCAGGCCCATCTAAAATGAAATAATTGTGTCTCTTCATCTTCCTAGCCATGGTTAAAGAGGAAATGGAAGCCAGGGCCTTAGGACAGGAAGAAAAGTTCATACCAGGCCCTCTGCTATGTGGAAGTAATACTAGCTACACTGAACATCCTGAAGTTCATAAAGCTGGACCAACCACAGCAGGAACTTGTGACCTCATCTACTCACTCAGGAGTTAAGGAACATGAGCCTAGGAGTTCAAGGCCAGCCTGGGCAACATAGGACTTTCTTAACCTTTTATCCACAATGTTTACAGAGTTCTTCTTGTCACCCTGATCTGAACACACTTTACATGTGTGTGTGTGTGTGTGTGTGTGTGTGTGTGTGTATGTGGTCGCCCTGATCTGAATATACTACATATGTATGTGTGTCTCTGTGTGTCTGTACATATCTGTGTTTCTCTCTGTGTGTACTGTCACTCTGATTTGAACACACTTTATATGTGTGTGTGTGTGTGTGTGTGTGTGTGTATATGTGTGTGTATTTCTAGCTAATGGCTGTGAATGCTTCTAGTTAATGTTTCTTGCACTTAGACATGACTATGATAGCATCCTCAGAATGGGCTTGTCAAAACAGGACTGTGCTTATATCTGCTAGAATCTCATGCGTCACAAAATATTTTGAAAGAAAATACTCAATTCTCAGCTCAGCAGCTCTAGCACAGGATGGGTGTGCTTGATCTGAAGTGGACTCACACAGGTGACAGATGGCCTTCGTTGGTTAGTGCAGGATGGCTTTGGCTAGGACAGATGGGGACCTTCATCACTGCCTTCTTCCAGAAGACTACCCATGCTTATTTACACACATATCAGAGTTTCAAAAGTTGAAAAATGGGCTCAAGTGACAAATCATTTCTGCCACATTCTGATGTTCAAAGCAAGTCATGGGATCAGCCCAAAATGAAGAATCAGGGAAGAAGACTTAATCTGGCAGAAGCTGCAGATTGTACTGACTGCTTTTTGTAAACTGTGCTCCAGGTATGCGCAGTAGTACTCCATAGTGTTATGTCTACCAAACGGTGAGTAAAGCCACGCTTGTCATGGGTTTGGGCTCATGCTGTGGTAACTACTGACAGATAAGTTAATTAACAACCCTAGACTTTGAGCTCTGAAATGCTGTCAACTAAATCCTCGTCACATTTGTATTTAAGCTGCTGATCTGAACCAAAGTATGATCTTTCCTATTCCTATTCATCTCCACTATTTCCCCTGGTTTTATTCCTCCTTACCTATCTTATAGCAATGCTTTCTATATCTTTTTAAATAAATTGCTGAATTCTGAACAACACCTGCAACTACAGTCTAAGTAATCAGTTGTCACACTGATCCTTACAACAGTTTAAAAGCAGACAGCAACAACCATACTTCTACCCCTCCTGCCTATCCTATGCTAGTCTGCCCAGTTCTGGGTGCACAGTTCTGACTTAGCGATCAGTGGCTCTTCGGTTCCTTTCTCTTTGGGGGTTTCTGAGCATACATGCTTTCATGAAGTGTAGGCCAGTGCTCTACCAGAGTTGTGTCACCAACCTCTTTTAGGAAGGTGGAATATTACATGAATTTACAAAACAGGGAGCACATGGAATTATTTTACTTGGAAAAGGGACTTTCCTGAAGCTCATGATAATATATTTTTCTGTACCTCCCCTCCCCCAAGGTTACAAGAAGCCTCAATAAGATAAAGCATGAATTGGAAAAATGCTCAGTGAAACCAATGTTTTCCAGATCTGGGCAAGCCTAATCCCCAGTAAGAAATGCATTTCCATAGTGACCCAGAATATATACATGTATTGGTAACTGACACAGCTGTGCCACAGCTCCACATCACCCCAAGTACTGTTGCCTCTGCTGTTGTCTACTATATTTCACTCCATTTTTGGACTACAGGTCAGGAACTATTAACTGGATTTTACAACCCAATAACTAGGCCATGCCCCACAGTTGGAATTCATTAGCCATTAGGACCTTATGAAAAGTCTTCCCACTCTTAAAGTCCAGTGGCAGGTGCTTCTCTAGCTTCCGGACTCTTAAGTTTTCTAAGCCAAGGACCAAGGAGGGGTAAATAATGTGAACCACCACAGGGGTAGGATGCCTTTAGGATGAGTCAGAAGAAGGCTCCTCATTGGCAGGGATCACAAGACCCCAGCGTCACTGATTAAATCAGTGGATCACACTTGCCATCGGAGTTTCTCTGGAGTCGTGCTACCTCAGTTGAAATCTCCATTGTGCCAGGTATAGCTCAGATTATATGGGTTCACTCATTAATCTAAGTGTCAACAACTATGCCCTTTGAAATTGAGGTCTAATCACTGTTGTTCATCCTCCAAGGTCATTAACAGCAATAAATAAGAAGCGTATACTGAGCATAAACTACGAACACAGTAAATACTCAAGGCTCCCTAGTGGTTTTTGTTTGTTTTGAGGTTTTTTTTGTTGTTGTTGTTTTGGTTAATTTTTTTTTTTTTTACTTATTTGAAAGCAGCAGGTTCAATCTTCAATTAAACATGCCATGTTCTTTCCCATATACACTATGTTTATTTATCTAGTTATCTGTTTTTTTCATTTGGAAGCAAAGTATCTTGCAGCCCAGGCTGATCCATCTTTGACTTGCCACGCAGTCAAAGATGACCAGGATCTTGATCCTTCTCTTGCCACTTCCCAAAGGTTGAGACTGAAGGCGTGTACCTCCATGCCACCTCACATCTCATTTTGGTAGAGAAATGTAAGTTAAATTACTTGCTATCATTTACTATTTTGTCATCTTTACTCACTCAAATCCTGTGCCTCACAATAGTGAGCAGTAGCAAACTCTATCTGGAAAAGTTGCTATGAAGCAGTGATGTAAAATACTGAGTGTGCTACATAAAACAGGATGAGAAAAGAAGAGAGCAGAAGGATGGTGAGACACCCTAACATTAGCTGACCAACGCATGAGAAACCAAGAGTGTTGGCAAAGCAAGAATTCACATTTCAAGAACTACTGAAGGACAACTCTGAGTGGTGTATGGAGTAGCCAATCACAGTCAGATCGTATTAGTTACCTCAGCCCCTGCTCAAAAGTCTCAGCAAGACTGGGTCTGGAGGTTTATTGCTCTTTAGCATATGTACGTGGGTATGTGTGTATATGCCCATGTGAGTGTATGTGTGGATGTGTGTGTGTAAGTGTATGAGTGTGTACATATGTGTTTTTATCTGTGCGTGCACATGTGTGTATGTGTGTGCTCAATCTGTTTCGCTAAAGAAGTTACTTCTTATCTGAATGCAACAGAACATATCAAGGTTATGGGATAATTAGGACAAGTCCCTACACTCAAGGAACCTATAACAAATCCATCTCTCTCTCTCTGTCTCTCCATCTCCCTTCCTTGTTTCTATGGAGCAAGCACTGAGCAGGCAGGGAGTTGTGAGGGCTTGTTGTGAGTTTAACTTGTTCCTTACTGACATTGCCGCAACTACAATTTCCATTTCTTCCTGGAGACTTCTGAGCCGGCAAGCTATTTAAAAGCAGAGTGTAACTTAGGTCTCTGTTAAAGAATCTCCCAGTTCTACTCCCATAGACTAATAGAAGTTGATAGTAAGACCATATGATAAGATATGAATATCAGCCATGTGACTGCTGTACATGAATATCATAACTACATAGAAGCCAGACCTGGGTTTGAATTTTTGCTTAACATGTAGTGACTCTGTGTGTGTATGTATGTATCTATGTGTGTGAAAGAGAGAGAGACGGAAAGAGACAGAGACATAGAGAGACAGAGACAAAGACATAGAATCAGAAAGACTGATGATATATTGGAATATTTGGGAAATTTTGTAAGACCACATACAGGCATACATCCCCCAGAGGAAATGTATTTCAATACCTTTACTTTATGGTTGAGGAAATCAATAGTGCATGGGAGCAAGACCATAGGGGATCCATGCCTGTGCTTCTCAGAAAGATACTGACACCAGGAGGACCCTTGCTTTCTGATCCCCACTTAGCTCCTTGCTTTTCCTGGATTCCATTCCATGCCATATACACAGGCTTTCATATGCCCCTCCAAAAATCAAAGGAAATGTCTTTTCCTATCAAAACAGACCCTTGTGAAAGAAGCCAGCACTTCTCATCTGCTTTTCCTCTATCTGCTCACTATTGGAGGTCAAGTGAAGGTCAGGGGATACTCTGATGACTGTACTTCTGGGTCTGTATACCCAAGAATGCAGCCAAGGTTCAAATAAATCAGACTGCAGACAAGAATTCAGACGGGCTTCCCCAAGTTCCAGGCTTCCTTTTCCTGGTAGAAGCCAGATGTCTTGTTGCTAGGAAACCAGTGTGGATGGAAAGTACAATAGCCATAGTTTTCTAACTTATCTGAAAATGCAGTTTGTCTTTGCTCCCTTGGGGATTCAGCTTCCTAAGAGTAGAATATCTATCTCCCCCTTCTTCCATAAGATTCCCCGCTCTCCCCAAAGTTTGGCTATGAGTCTTAGCATCTGCTTTGATATTTGGCTGGCTTTCAGAAGCCCTCTGTAGAAGGCTCCTGTCCTGTTCCTTGTCTTCTCCTACTTCCGAGTCTAACCTGTTTTCCCTTCTGAATGATAATTAAGCCTCTTCCCAAGGGTCCTCCTTCTTCTTTAGCTTCTTTAGGACTATTGATTTTAGTATGTTTATCCTATGGCTAATATCCACTTATATGTGAGTATATACCATGTGTGTCTTTCTGCTTCTGGGTTACCTCACTCTGGATATCTTTTATAGTTTCATCCACTTGCCTACAAATTTCATTATTTCCTTGTGTTAAATTGCTGAGTAGTATTCCATTGTGTAAACGGAATACCACAATTTCTGTATCCATTCCTCATTTGAGGGGCATCTGGGTTGTTTCCAGATTCTGGCTACTATGAATAAAGCTGCTATGAACATAGTTAAGCAAATGTCCTTGTTGTATGGTTGACCTCTTTTGTATATATCCCCAGTAGTGCCCCACAAGGAGACTAACAGAGCTAAAAAATTTGGGCCTAGGAGGTCCAACGACCATGCTTGGAGAGAACCTAGTCTCCTGCTCATTTATAGTCCATGGGCAGCTCAGTCTCCATGTGGGTTCCCTGGTAAGAGGAGCAGGGGCAGTCACTGGCGTGAGCTCAGTTGCCTGATCAGTCCTGATGAGACCTGGTAGGCTAGTGTCAGATATTAGGGGAGGAGAACCTCCCTTACCAGCGCACTAGGGGAGGGACATAGAGGGAAAAAGGGAGTGGGGGTGGGAGCTGGAGGAGATGAGGGAGGGAGCTACAGCCGGAATACAGTGAATAAATTTTAATAAATAATAATAATAAAGAAAAATTTAAAAAGAGCAGAATATCACAGTCAGAAGGAGACACCCCTCCTTTTTTTAAGAAATGGATAGAGCTTTTCCTGGGCACAGAGTGTCATCCAGCAGAGACTCAGGAGCTGCCAATTACTGATGCAATACTTGGGAAAGAGTTGCTGAGCACACATGACTCAACAAAATATGACCATTTACATTCCTATCTCTTGGGAAGTTGTACTTATCAGAACCAGTAAGAGCTGTGCGGTCAGTTAGTACGGTGAGCTGTATTTATCATGAGGGAATTGAGAAGAAATTAAAACCCCAAGGATTGTGAGTGGAGAAAATGATTTGAGTCACTATCTGTCTGGGACTTTCCTTTTCAGTGGCATTCCAATTGCATAGACCTCACCCTGGCAAAGCATAGCATTGCTCAATATTAAAAACATTTGCCTGGAATGCAGGACATGTGAACTCAAGACACCCCCTACAGCTTCCCAATGTGATCCTGGCATGCTGCGTTCACTGTGAACACAACTTTCAGGAGAAGAGGGGCAGTGCCCAAAGGTGACACAAACCACATACAGAAAGGCAGGAGCACAAAGCGTGGCGATGACAATGCCGGTCGCAGCCTTTGCAGAGGACTTAACACCACACACTGATGATCCTAGCAGAGATGGAAAGTGAGCCCAAGGGAGTAAACCAGTACATTCTTTTGCCCTTAGAAGAAAGTAAGAATGTAAATTGATTTCCTCCTTCTCTACGGGTGTGCTTGTCTGTCTGAAACAGAAAAGTAAAAGGAAAGAAAAATAAAGAGAAGAAAGAAAGGAAGGAGGAAAGAGGGGAAAGAAGGAAGGGGCTACACAATCATTTACTTCCAAAAAACTTTGAGAGGAAATATAAAGTCATCAAATTCCCCATCGTCTCCTTGTCCAGAGACCCTCCCACTTCAGCTGAGACAGGCAAAGTGGCAACACTGGTTAAACCTGTTAAACTGTAAATGAGAATATAACTCCACACACTCCAGGGCCTATTTAATCCATTCGGCATCTTCCAGACCTCAGGGTCTTGCCTGTGAAGGACGAATGACAGACAGAACATTCTAACTAATCACAGTAAGTCACCACCCACCCCCACCCCAACCCCCACCCCCACCCCACGCCCCTCCTTCAACGCCTGAACAGAAACTCTACTAAAACAGTGCTGATTGCTCAGGCCAGCTGTCAGAGATGATGCCCTCTTTCACACAGGACAGCAATTAGCCAAAATCTTTCCAAATTCCTGCCACTGTGAATCTCTAATTGCCCATCTGGGTTTGCGGCTTTGTCAAAAAAAAAAAAAAAAAAAAAAAAAAAAGTCATACAGAAGGGCAAGTTAAGTGCTGCAGTGAGGATTCCTGGGTAAACTTAAGCACACATCTTCAGAAGCAGGTGGCCAGGCAAGGTCAAGGCAAAGATATAGACATACAGACAGAATACAAAGGTGATTTTTATGTTCTGAACTAGAAAGAAAGGAGCATGAAGGTCATAAGACAGGCTCATAACCCCACTACCTTGGCAGGTCCCAGCATGGTGTTCATTGTATGACAATGTGACACACTCACCGTACTTAAAAGAGAATCGAAATATGGTAACAACAGGTATGTTACACCTGGAGTTCACTCAGACTCATGCGTACTTGACTTACCTTCCTCTTAGATTTTCTATGTTGGGTAGTGCTATTCCTCCTAGATTAAATGCCTTCCAACCTTTTTCTGGGGAATTCTTATTTCTACTGTCCTGTTTTGTTCATGTTGATGCTAACAAAATCAACCCAGAAGAGAATGACATTACTCCATCTCTCAATTCTAGGCCAGTTAACCAGTCAAGGGAGCAGGAACTTGAAGCAGTTAGGCAAGGGCAGGAAAAGAATGAATATATATATATATATATGGTGGCTTGACTCAACTTCTCCTCCTCTATACATCCCGTGACCTAAATCCAAGACCATCCACTTTTAGAATGGGCCTTTCTACATCAACCAATGCAATTGAGAACCCTATGCCCACCCCACAACCCTGACACACGTGCCCACAGGCAACACTATGGAGACATTCCCTCACTGAAACTCCCTTCCCAGGTGAGACTAAATTAGATCAAGCCAACAATCAAAACCAATCATCACATCTACTTTGAAATCTTACTCAAATATCTCCTACTCTGAAAACCAGTCTTAAGAACCACTGATCTATTGCCTTTGTTGGTTTCCTTGTGGAGCTCTTGTCCCCTCTGGGTCCTTCTATCTGTCCACTCTGCCCAAAGTTTGGCTATGAGTCTCAGCATCTGCTTTGGTCCCCTGTTGGGTGGGGTCTTTCAGAGGACATCTATAGTAGGCTCCCATCGTGTTCCCACCAGCCATTTCTGGTGTTAATTCTATTTGCTCTTCTGAATGAGAATTAAGAATCCTCCTTAGTGTCCTCCTTATTTAGCTTCTTTGGGTCTGTGGATTTTAGTATGGTTATCCTGTATTATATGGCTAATATCCACTTTTAAGTGAGTATATTCCATGCTTGTCTTTCTGGTTCTGGGATACTTCACTCAGGATGATCTTTTCTAGTTCTATCCATTTGCCTGAACATTGCATGATTTCCTTGTTTTTAATAGCTGAGTAGTCTGGGCCCAGGGGGTGCTGCAGAGACTGATGCACCAACCAAGAACCATGCATGGAGAGGACCTAATCCCCCTACTCAGATGTAGCTGATAGGTAGCTCAGTTTTCATGTGAGTTCCCTAGTAAGGGTATCAGGGATTATCTCTGACAAGGACCCTGTTACCCGCTTTTTGATCACTCCCCCCAGTGGGACAGCCTTGCCAGGATACTGAGGAAGAGGATCCAGCAGTTCGGATGAAACTTAGTAGCCTATGGTCTGATGATAAGGGAGGAGGGCTCCCCTTTTCTGTAGTCTAAGGAAGAAGGATGGGGGAGAAAAGAGAGGGAGGTGGGACCAGGAAGAGACAAAGGAGGGGCTACAATCAGTATATAAAGTGAATAAATTAAAAAAATAATAGAAACACATCCTTAGGACCACTCTTAAAGACCACTCCTTTCTCTGTGCACATACTGTTACACAGACCTTAATACATGGCAAACAATATTGCCTCTAATGGCTAACCTTGGTTGTCAACTTGGCTCACACGTGGAATCAACTGAAACTCAAGCATCTGAGCATAACCATGCAGGATTTTTCTTGACTGGATCATCTGAGGTCAGAAGACCCGCCTTGTACTTGGGCCATAGCTTCTGGTGGCAGCCCACATAAAAGAACATGGAAGAAGCAAGCTTTTTCTATTTGTCTGCTTGCCTTCACTCTGGCTGGTCAATTCATCTATCTTGATGCTGCAGCATTAGTTTCTACTTCTTGAGGTTTCCAACATAGACTGAAGACCAGCTGACACATCCAGACTCCTGGACTGAACAATGATCAGATTCTTGGCATTTCTGTCAAGAGACAGCCATTATTGGATTAGTCAGGCCACAGCCCACAAGCCATGAGAACCTTGACTAGTCCATGTCTGTGCCTTTGCAGTGTGAAATAGGTGTGACTGTCAGCTCCTCACTGCCATGTCATGAGGCTTATTCTTGAACTTCCTCATAATCAATGGTATGATTTGAATGCTCAGGTTTCTCATCCACCTGCTATCTCAATAATTAGTTCACTCAAGTCAAAAAAAAAAAAACTAGCAAGCATAAGACAAAAAAACAACTAGAGGATAAAAGACACGTGCAAGTATGAAAATGCTGAGGATTTTAGTCAAAGTGAGTCCAGAATGAGTCAGCAGGGAGATGTGGATGACAGAACAGATTTGGTGTCAGCCGTCATGAATGAATGAACTACATCAAGAATGGGAACGGGTATTGGCTTCTTTGGTGGAAGGCCAGAAAAGTATCTTTGCCTCTCTGTTTCTTCACTTGTAGAGTTGATACAATGATAGAGAAGACCTATACAACCTCAGTACTCAGAGGAGTACTGAGCACACAGCTAGCACCCTCAAAACAAAGCCAGTCATTATTCTCCCAAGAAGATTAAGCAGCAAACACTATCATTGTTCTTTTTTGACAAATAATGAAACCCAGGTGAAAATGCTCTCAAGTGGCAAAAGACAGATGGAAGCCCGGCCCGTTTGATTCTAAAGTCCATTTTCATAACCACTAAGTTATACTTCCTCCCCACAAAAGAAAATTTAGAACAAGAGCCCCCATATTCTCATCACCACAAGATAAACACTTACCCTTCTTCATACTTTCAAATTTTCTTGCAAATATAAATGAAAACTGTTGCATTCTAACTTGCCCCTGCTTTTTACATCGGTCATTCTTTCCTCATTCTCTTTTTAGGTCGGCTGGCATTCATTGCTATAGTCATTCCTAATGCCACTTGTTTATATAGACATAGTGTAATTTGTTGACCCAGTCTCTTAGCACTATAGTTTGATGTGGTTACATTTTCCACGGTTGTAATAGGCAATGCAATGAACATCCTTGTTCTTGAATCTTTGGCCTCAGCTATTATTGGTTAACAAGATAAGAGAGTTAGAACTGACACTGAGCTCTCATCTGGTGGAGCTTGAGACTTTAACCTTGTTTTCATGAAAAAAAAAAAAAAGTACGGTGATCCAGATGGCCTCCTGTCTGGAGAAGTAAGGACATAGTCTGGAATGCAGTCGTAATGACATGGCAGCCACCTTCATGTGGCAAAGGACAGATGATGGAATGGGGACTAGATTTTTTTCTAAAGGTTCTAAGCAAACCGACTCTAGATAAGCAGTTCTCAACCTATGGGTCGAGACCCTTTTCGGGTCCCATATCAGATAACCTGCAAATCAGATATTTACATTATGATCCATAACGGTAGCAAAATTACAGTTATGAAGTAGCAGTGAAATAATTTTATGACTAAGGGTCACCGCAACATGAGGAATTGTATTAAAAGAATACATCGTTAGAAAAGTTAAGAACCACTGCTCTAGAACAAAAGGCTTCTGTGGAATGACAGGTTCAACTGACAAAGGATGGATTATCCAGCCCCAGGAAAAGACCAGTTCCTCAACTAAGCTCAAATATGCTAGATATGGTAGTGCACACTTGCCATTCCAGTACCGGGAGTTTGAGAAAAAAGACAGTGGATTCAGAGGTTTCCAGACTACATAGTAAGATCTTGTCTCAAAAAAACAAATAAGTAAACAACAACAACAAAAACCCAAAAGCTCAGTTACATGTCACTGCCCCCTGTCTCTGCAAGGACCCTAAAGAAAATAAGCAATTGGTTCTAATAATTAAAACTGCCTGAACTTTAAAAAAAAAAAAAAGAAAAGAAAAGAAAAAGGAAAAGAAATCTAAGGCCTGGGGCTGGGGAGATGGCTCAGTGAGGAAAGTGCCTGCCTTATATTCATGAAGACCTGAGTTCAGATTCCCAGCACTCATATTAAATCTTGAGCGTGGCCGCATGCATCTGCAACTCTAGCATTGAAGGGGCAGAGACAGAAGGATTCCTGGAGGTTCTGGTCAGCCAGTCTAGCCCATCAATGAGCTCCAGGCTCAGGGACAGACCGTGTCTCAAATCCTAAGGTGGGAAGTTCCTGCAAAGGTGCCAGATGTTAACCTCCATCTCTGTCTTTGTCTCTGCCCCTCTTTTTTTTTCTCTCTCTCTCTAAAGCCCATCTCTATACTACCTCTTGTTTAATTCTCAGACAACTATTAAGAAGGGAACGAAAGAAGGAAACCATTTCATAATATATTTTATTTAAAGCAGCTGGTAATCTCAAGATTTCAGACCAGAGACCACACAATCCAGTAGTATGAATTTAGATTTTTAGAAGAAAACAGATCTGACTCAAGAATAATCCTTAATTTGCTGGGACGATGACCTTGGGCAAATGATTCGAAGTCCCTGGGCCACAGTGTCTCCTGAGTCCCAGAGGGATAACAGTACTTACATGTGAGTGTGGAGGGGAAGTTTGAAGTTCTGAGTCACATAAGATGTTTGGCACAGAGGAAGCACTCTATAAATCCTTAAGCAACCTTAGCTGATTGGCATGTGTAAAGATCTAAGAGAAATTTTAAGAGCAGCATGCTTTGTTCACGCTGCCCATCTGTGTTTATTCATTAAGATCTCTCAGAGTCTCTACTTTCAGAATCAAGTCCTGGGTATTAGCCCCTCCACTCAGTGTGGTTTCATTGCTGGGTTTTGGGCCTGATGCTGTGACTTTAAGGAGTGGAGCAGCAGAGTTGCAAGGTGAGGCCAATCTTGGGGAATTGCAAGCTTCTGGGAGAAGACAGATCCTGAGGCATGAGAGCCACCAAGAGTAAAGTAGCTCCTGCAGGGAAAAGCAAGTTATTATAAAAACACAGTGAAGGGTAACTCACTTTGTCAAAGGGGTTCAGGTCAGTTTTATTTATGGTTGGTGGCTAAGCTGGGCTATGCTGGAAAAAAGAAGATGACATTAAAGAACGACAATAACAACAACCATCTAGGCATAAATAGTCTGAAGGTTTATACAGGAGAACTAAGAGGCCATAGAGGAAAGGCCAGAAGGCTCAACAGTAATCCTTCTATTTGACCAGCCCTGAGGGAATGGGACCTATAGTGTGGTGATGTAAATGAAGAAGATAGTTTTTAGAGAGTTTCACTGAGTAAGCGTGGAGGCAGTCTTCTAGGAGGTGTTGGTGACCCCCAAAAGAAAATGACAATACAGCAAAGAACGTGATCAGAGTAGCATGTGTGGGGTACATCACGTATCATGGTTCCTCAGAACACCTACCTGAGCAAGACTTACTGGGTTCTGCGTGATGCTCCCCACCTCACCAAAGCTGTTTCCACCAGGAATCTTAACTGTTAGGCCAAGAACATTTCCTGTGTCAGATTCCATCTCCCTTTGACTTCTAGTGGCTTAAATCAGAGAACCTGAGACTTTGGGGTAAGCAAAACAGAACTGTTGCTAGTTTTCAGTCCCAAAGCTGTACTGCCACTGAGCCTCAATCTCCAGTCAACTCAGGAGGTGGAGAAGGAGGGAGAGTTGGAGGAATCAGGAAAACCAGTTTTTAATAATAATAGACCATCATGGTATAATAACAGCTTTGGGTTTATAGAGCACTTCCACAGACATTATCTCATTTGATTCTCACAGTAAATGGGGTGTGGGGCGGCAGGAGGAGGGGACAGGGCAATTAGCATGATCCCCACCCTTTCAAATATGAACAGTTGTGGCTGAGAGAGGTTAAGCGATTTGTTCATATAAAAGTGGTGAGTCGCATAGCTGGGAATGTGTGTTTTATGACTGTCAGTTTCTTAGCTGCTTCCATTAAAGCTATGGGGAAAGTGGGTAGGAGCCATTTTTTATGCTGACTGAGAAGGACAGCTTTCATATGTCCATTCACTGTGAAGAACAGGGGCATCAAGGCTGAAAGAGGACCTGGAACAGATGGGGTATTGCAAAGGGTGCTTTCACCTGCTGTGGACAAAGGTCAAGGGTGAAAGAGAGCACAGACTCTGCATGTCAGGATCAGGGAAGAAAAGCTGTGCAGGCAGCAAGTACTAGCACCTCTTTGCTTCTAAAGAGACCAAATTCCTGAGAGGAATGGGGTCGGGGAGGCTCTATTTGCAGTAGTCTGGGGCCTACAGTGGGGATGAGCCATCTAGTATTGCTTACGAACCTGCCAAAGTCAGGAGGCAAAGGCCCTGCCAGCTCTGCCCAGCAACATTCAGGTCCAGAAGACTTGCTCTGGTGCTTGTTCATGTAATGAAACAATGAAACAGATGAAGACCCTGCCATGGACAGATCAGGAGGATCACAAAGCAGAAGCCAGCTGGTAGACTCTGCCAGCCTTAAGTCTATAGCTGCCCAAGAGGCTAGGACACATTACGATTTCCAGAGCTGTTCCTTCCTCTCATCCCAGAGAGCCACAGGGGGAAAATAATTGCAGGGATGATCCACATCAGTCGACCAGAAAGGAGGGAAGAAATGGTTCCCAGAATTCTATTGGAAAGGCACAGTAAGATGGCTCTAGCATATGATCCTCTATGCAAAGGAATTGTGGGTGCTTTTTACATGCTGAAGGTGCCTGAAATCTTGTGCAAAGCTCTAACATTTAATACTCAAACCTCATGACAATTCCACTTTATACAAAGAAACAGACCCAGAACAGATAAACCAGTTTAAGGTCACATAGAAAGTAAACTGCAGAACTGAGATTTCCTTGGAATGCCTTGGGAGCCCTACTCTCTACAAAGTTTTCTGAGTGTCCAAGCTCAGAAAAGTTCAGCAAGCAGAGAAGAGGAAGAGAACATGGACCAGGGTGGAAACTGTGTCTTAGGCCACCATCCTGACTCACTCTTCTTAATAAGCATCAAATGACAGCTGAAGGTTTCTAGAACAGCACAGCAAAGGGGAATCCAGACTGCCAGTGACTGATGGATGAATCAGTATGGTGACTTTCAGGTCAAAGAGGAAGCCATGATGAGCAGATGTGAGCAGAACAGATTCCAGGCTATCTGAAAATGTAAGGGCACAGAGGGGCTGCATACTTACTCTCTGCTTGTGGTGACAATCTCCAATGTCACTACAAATTTCTCCCTACGATGCCACTACCACAGTCAAGTTTCTCTTGCTTGAACTCTGATTTCCATTGTGAGTGACTGTTGCTCCTCTTGCTTCTCCCCAAAGATACTAATCAGCACTCTACAAGTTTTTTGGATAGTGGATTGGTGGTGCTACCTTGCTGAGAAGGAGGAAGGATGTGCTCAGCTGCAAATTAATGCTTCCCTGGATGGGCATTCCTGCTCCCACCGGGGAACTGGCATAGAGACAAGCTCATAATGTGAGCATCAGAGATGCTTGCTGAATTGAGGTGAGCTTTACTTATACACACACACACACACACTCAAAAATACACAATCAGTATATCCCCTCATCTCAGAATATTTGCTTTGCTCCCAGTGAAGCACTGAACCTTACTCAAATCTCACTCTGCCAAGATCTATAAAAACAGCCCTCCCTCACCCATCACTCCTCTTTCTCACATGAATACACTCTAGGCTCCAGACTTCAGGGAAAACAGACTTTAAATTAAACATTTTCTAACATCCTGATTTTGAGCAGAAAATTTCATTGAGTTTCACTCAGTTTTCTCTGGCACAAGACAGTAGAAATACTGTATATATACCGTGAGACTATTTTGAGAAATAAGACAATTCATAAAAGCTCTTTGTTGGGGCTGGAGAAATGTCTTCATGGTTAAGAGTACTGGCTACTCTTCCAAAGGACCTGTGTTCAATTCCCAGCATTCATATGGCAGCTCACAACTGTCTGTAACTCTAGTTCCAGGGGATCTGACATCCTCACACAGACATACATGTAGGTAAAACACCGATGCACATAAAAACAAACAAACAAATAAATAAATAAATGGTATTTGGCACAGTCCAGTATATTTCACCATGTAGGTTCACTACATGCCAGGCACTTGGTAAATATTCAATATATAATAATATTTGTATCTGTTCTTACTATGTCAATCACTAGCAGTAAGAACTTTGGAAAGTCATTTCACTTATCCATGCTCTGTCCTCTTGGCAACAGAGTAGGTACTGCCTCTCTTGAGTATTATGGCAATTGAATGACTTAAACTTTGTAAACCATGTATAAGTCCCTACCATACCTACACCCTACAATGATAGCTATAACAATCATTTTTATTTTTTATTGCTTCTTCTCCATACTTTTTATGTTCCCTACTATTTCAAGACATGTATGTAAGCTCTCTGGTTATGTTAAGGCATGGTTGTCAGTTCTTAAATGTTTCTCTCCCAGAGCAATGGAGTCTGTGGCCCTGAGTTTGAACATAACCACGCCATAATGACTTCAACAAAGTACAACATAAATAAACATCAATGACATGATGCAACTTTTGAAGCTGCATAGTAAAAGGTCAAGTTCTTCTACTATGCTTGCTGGAATATTTTCTCTTAAAATTTTCAAGAAGGCTGCATTGTCTTCTTCTGTGGCCTGGTAAGGCTGCTCCCCCCTCAGGGGGAGGTGATCAAAGAGCAGGCCAATCAGTTTATGTCAGAGGCAGTCCCTCTTCCCATCACTATGTAAGCCACTTGGACACTAAACTGCCATGGGCTACATCTGTGCAGGGGTTCTAAGTTCCTGATGTGATCTGATCGACTAAGATCAGAAGGAAGGAGAGGAGGACCTCACCTATCAGTGGATGTGGGGAGGAGCATACATGAAGAAAGGGGAGGTAGGGTGGGATCGGGAGGGGAGGGGGGAGGGGCTTATGGGGGGATACAAAATGAATAAAGTGTAATTAATAATAATAATAATAATAATAATAAAAAGAAAAAAATAAAAAAAATTTTCAAGAAGGAACTGGGAATATAGCTCAGAAGTTGAGCCTTTGTCTATAATAGTGAACCATTAAGTTCAGTTCCCAGCATGGAAAAAAAAAATTACAATGAACCAAAAACCCTGAGTAGTCTTGTTAGAATTATGACCTCCTGGAAGCTACAATGCTTGAAGAGTTTCCATGCCCTGTCTAATGGATATTTGTAGTCACATGATTGGCAGTCTTCAAAAAGCCAGCTCTCAAGCCTAGCTCCTCTTCCAGCTATCTTCCAGCTATCTCCACTATCTTCTGAGCTGAGACCCTCAGCATCATGCAGCAGAGACAAGACACCTATGCATTCATGAACCACGAATCTATGAATATAGCACACAGGGCTGCTGTACCATGATACTATATTTGATCTATTTTGTAGTGGTTATCAGCAGTAATTCATCAAAATGATGACACAAAGGCTGCACAGAGACCCTTCTGTCTTATTGTATAGGCAGTTTGCTCTGATAGATCCTATACCTTTAGCTTCATACAATGAGTTCTCATGTCAAAATATTTTCTCTGTTTTACCAAAATAAATACTAAAGCCAAAACAAAGAAAATTTATGACTTTTCCAATGCCACCTAGCTGTTTTAGGGATCTTGTTCTAACCATTTTATCTATGACAGTCTGTCATGATCACAAGATATTCTAGATCTTAAAACTGAAATACTCATCATGGAACTGGAGGAACCAAGATAGTTCTAAAAGTCTCTGAGTTTCCTTTTCTTGCCTTTCTAGCAAAGTCTCTTTCTCTCTGAAGTTACCCTCTTTATTGCTGTATTGGGATGACAGCCAAGCATTCTCATTTGAACAAAATGTCACAACTACAGTGTGGTGGTGAATATATAAGTGCATATGGACATGTATACATAAAGCACTGTAGCTGACAATGTCAGGTACCATAGTGTATAGAAATCCTGACTCTCCATCCTGCCCAGCCATCCCTATCTCCCAGAGTTGAAACCCATCTAAGAGGTGCAATTGTGTGTTGTAAAATTATTCCCCAAAAGTTTTTAGAAGAGTTTTAATGTCCTGATTTTAAAGCTTGATTTAAAACACTGCCAACCTCCTTGGTGTAAGTGTGTTCTCATTAAATCTATTTCAAACATTTACCATGAAGAACTTGGAAGATACCAGCATCCTTGGGTCTCATGAACTAGTATGAGTCAGCTCCAATGCATTGATGGCCCTCCTTTTCCCAATGTTGATAGCTAATCACAAAATCCAGCTACCACATTGGGTTTTGGCCATTTAGTATTTTGTGTTCTGCAAATTTTTCCTGTAGACTAATGTCCAATAAAGAATTTAGTTTCTGCACACGAAAGGACTCAGCTCTTTTCTGAATGCCACTCCTAACCCTCCCTTTTTAAAACTGATGTAATTATTATTTGTTCATTCAAAGACTTATTATTTCTATTTGTGGGTATATATGTCTATGTCAATGTATGGCACATGTGTGTAGGTGCCCTCAGAGGCAACAAGAAACCTTTGGATCACCTGGAGATGGAGATACATGTGGTTATGAGACACCCAACGTGTTGCTAAGAACCGAATTCAGATCCCTGCAATAGAAATCCTCTGTACCCTGAACTGCAGAGCCATCTCTCCAGATTTATCATTTGTTCATTTACATAATGTAAATGATAAATAAATGTAAATAAAAGTAATTCATATTCTAGTAATAGAATTCAGTATTCTGCTTTTCTGCTTAGGAGATTGGCATCCACTCAGCCACTCAACCCCTAAGATGCCCATTTGTACCTAATAGCCCAAAGAGGAGCAAAGGGTGAACAAATACTTAGTACTTTTTGTAATTATGTTAATTCAATATATACTGAGCATCTACTACGTCAGACATATGGCACTCCTGGCAATATTACAGTAATTCAGACGAATTTTCTCCTGTGACAAACTTTGATTCAAGTAAAAGAAATAGGCAATGAACAAATTAGTAGACAACCGAACATGATGAAATCATGTGAACACTACAATCCATGCTTTTAAGTTCTGGTATACTTCATGCATGCAACAGAGGTATTTATCAAACTGTAATGAGTGTTTAATCCCATTACATGTTGAGCTATAGGAGGGAACCTCGGAACCTGCTACAGAGGGCCTCTGAAAGCCAGAAGAAAACAGGAAACAACCTTGAAACCTGCCACAGAGGGCCTCTGAAAGCTTCTGCAGTATAGACTGTCAAAGCAGATGCTGAGCCTGATGGCCAACTGATGGGCAGAGTGAATGGAATTTTATGTAAGAAGTGGGAAATAGTAAGAGCTGGAGGGAACGGGAACTCCACAAGCAGAGCAACAGAACAAGATAATTTGAACACAGGGAACTTCCCAGAGACTCATACTCCAACCAAGGACTATTTGTGGAGATGACCTGGAACCCCTGCACAGGTGTAGCCCATGGCAGTTCAGTGTCCAAGTGGGTTCCATAGTAATGGGAAGAGGGACTGCCTCTGACATAATCTGATTGGCCTGCTCGTTGATCACTTCCCCCTGAGGGGGGAGCAGCCTTACCAGGCCACAGTAGAGGACAATGCAGCCACTTTTGATGAGAACTGATAGACTAAGATCAGAAAGAAGGAGAGGAGGACCTCCCCTATCAGTGGACTTGGGGAGTGGCATGCATGCAGAAAGGGGAGGGAGGGTGGGATCGGGAGGGGAGGAGGGAGGGGCTCATGGGGGGATACAAAATGAATAAAGTGTAATTAATAAAAAAAAATAAAAGATTTAAAAAAAATAAATAAAGAGCCCCACAGGAATAGAAATTAAAAAAAAATTGAAGAAAATAAAAGAACACATCCATAGCTTTAGGGGACTGAGTTGAACTCTCTGAAGAAGTGACACATATACACTGAGACCTAAATGGCAGAAGGGAGTCAGACTTGTAAATAGCAGAGAAAGCAGGAGTTGACACATTGGAGGAAATGAAAAAGAACTGTACAGCCAAGCAAAAAAGAACTACAGATAGCGCCCAGCTTTGTGAGACAAGGCAACATGCTTGGACATTACTCTAAGAATGACATGCTAACACTGAAGAGTTTCATGCAGAAAATGTCTAGAAGATTATAAAATTAAATTGTTTCTCACTTTTTCAGAATGTCAGGATCACAATCTGGTTGAGAACACCAGGTATATAAAGAAGTAGCTGTCATGTAAGCTATTAACAATTGCCATGGTATACCCCAATGTCTTATTACTATAAGTGTACTCAAAAGAGAGTCAGAGCTGGGTGTGAATGGATGTGGACAGGTTTTCTATTAGGAGTAAATAGAAGGTGAATCAGAAGACACAGAGAATTACGCTGCTAGGAACAGTGATATCAGAGATAGGATGCGAAGACACAGAATTGTTAAGCAGTGAGCTCAGCAGCTATAGAGCCAGGGGTCAAGGCTGTGTCTAACGCCAAAGTCTTGTACAAAGTCCCAACAACATAATCAATTAGACAAGACCTAATGGAGACCTAAAGTCAGGATTTGGAGTAATAAAATAGACCCCGCTCATGTGTCACACTAAAGGACAGTATTGATTTACGAACTACTGTCTTTCTATAGTCTGCTTTTGTTGCTTCTATTTCCTGTTGTGGCTTTAAAACCATCTCACTAAGGGAGCCTTGTGTTCCTTTATGGCAACCTGCTAATTACCAACCATTATAACATGTAGGAAACAGATGTGCCCACACATGTCTATCCGCAGCCCAGCTGGACACCACTTTATACTCTACTTACTCCATTCTCCTGCCTGTGATTGTACAAAGGCCATAGGCCAGCATCAATTTCTCATGACAGCCTTGTCCCACCTCTCTCCATTAAATACTGTTGAAGAGTCTCCGTGGCAAATTCCTTAGAAAAAGCATTATGTAATATTAGAGGAGTCCATAAATTCCAAGCCATTTGTACAGTCTGTTTCTTTCATTCTTGAAGACACAGGTTGATGACATTTCCCAAAATTCCTTACTATAGGATGGATACAGATGGCTGGGCTCTGGTCAGTGGAAACTGAACAGAAATTATGGGCATTACTCCTTGGTCTGCATACTAAATCACCCCTTGGGGTACTAGAGAGATGGCTTGGTGGTTAAGAGCACTCATTATTTTTTCTATAGGACCCAAGTTCAATTCCCAGCACCCATATTGTGGTTCACAACAATGTGAGACTCCATTTATGGGTGATCTGACACCCTCTTCTACTTCCTGAAGGCACTGCATATACATGGTACACAGATATATACGCATGCAAAACACTCATACATATTAAATAAATAAATGCCATTACTTACAGGATCTTCTGCATGTTCCTTTCTCTTCCAGAACACAGATATGGTTATCCTAGTGATCTTAAGGTCATGAGATGGGTACATGAATAGACAAACATAGTTAGGGTCCCCAAAGGTTTGCATTCTCATTCCGCTGACGTGGAACTAACTTACCATGTAGTCATATCCTCGTATCTAAATGCACGTTAACGACTCGCTCATGGATTTCTGTCTCCAGAATAATATGAGCTGACTGAAAACAGGCAGCCATGGCTCATATTTTGATCCTTTCTGCTTCATAGAGAGAGCATCTGCCAAGAAAGCAGTAACCAGTACACATTCGCTGAACGGTCAGTGCCAAATGTTAGACGCCTGAACTGCTTCTCAGTTTTCTTTCCAGATTTCTTTGTTTGGGTTTTCTATAACCCAGATGGGGAACCGTGAGCATAAACAGACAGAAGCCTAAGGTTCGCCCCTAGAGCACCAATGCTTTAGGGGAAGGTCTGCACACCCACTGTACTCAGATACTGTGAACCATTGGGAGTCACGGATGTTCTCATGTGGAGGAGAAAGCAAACTTCCTCCTATGGAAGGCCAGAAGGAATGAAAAACCCTTGAAGTGGAAAAAACCTCTACTCTGAACGAATTATAAGAGGTAAGCTTTACTAATGGGCAAAACATGAAGCAATGGATTAAGAAAATAAAAAAATTTAAAAAAAAACCCACATAGGATAGTAAAACCTGCCAAAACGGTGAGTTAGTAAAGAACACTATTGATGAGGCAGAGGACTTGGCTTTCAGCTCTGGTGAGCCCAGTGACTACCTCAGCTTAACACCTAAAAGAAGACTGCAGGTATCAGCTCACAGCACAGCAGTCAGGCTCTATAGGAAGAAGTAGCCTGGAATCCAGGTAAAATAACATGGATGGAGCTAACAGACTCAGAGCCAGACAGTAGAGACAAAACTTCAGCACCTGCAATACAGAACAGCCAGAATGAAAGGGCTAATTTCACCAAGCGCTGATCTGGATGTCAAACAACTGGAAACCTGGGAAATATAAAACGGTGATGGGACACTAGCAAACTGTGGCTGTTTCTTCAAAGGCGAATCCGTTCCTCTTGGATGGCCCAGCTGTTCCTCTGTGAGTGGTTTTACAAGAAAAATGTGAGCATGTGTCTTATGGAGACTTGTGTATGCATAGTAAGTCTGACAAAGGGTTCACACTAAGCTCAAAGACTCCTGCTGACTGTGCATTTCAGGATCTGTTACAACAGATCTCACGGTTAGATTTCCAACTGAAAGGCAAAAGTGTTAAAAGTAGAATGTGTGTTTCATTAAAAAAAATAATTTATATTTAATAGTAATTCTACTAAGTAAATCATTGGAATAGAACTATGACAAAAATCAATTCTGAACATGTGGTATTGTTTGCTTAATTTTTTATAAAAGTCAATGGTAAGTCAATACCCTAAAATTCTTGTAACTGCTTTAAAATCTTTTCTACTATTCCATCAACACGGTTCTGTGAGATTTGTTTCTCTACTGGATCATTATTAAAATAGAAGATAAGTTAATAAGTGTGAAGCAAACTGATTTGTCTAATTACAAATTATGTGTAAAGTATGACTATAATGTTTACATTGGAAAATTAGTTTTCACTCAATTTGTTTAGTTATAATTATGAAATGATAAAAGTTTAAAGAAAGTAGTTATTTTCTAAATTGCTTGTCTTTCTTTATATATACTTTCACAGAGTAATGTGGAAATATGGTAATTTTTTAGTGTTCTATTTATTTCAGTAATATAAGTTAAGTAGCATTTTATATCTATTGAGTCTAATAAAATAACTATCAATGGGTAAGTGGATACACGAAGCATAGTCATCTAAGAAATGGAATGTCACCAAGCAATAAAAAGGATTAAATGATATGTGAAAATAATTATACATAGTAAAAAAAAAGAAAAAAAGAAAGCAAATTATGAAAGTCTTGGGAAAAAAACAAAACAAAGGGTAGTTAAGGAAGGGCCAGAGAAAGTGATTATAAAAGGACCTTTGGGGTAGATAGATAAAATCATTATATATTTTTTTTTCTTTTTCTTTTTTTTTTAATCTTTTATTTTTTTTATTAATTACACTTTATTCATTTTGTATCCCCGCATGAGCCCCTCCCTCCTCCCCTGCCGATCCCACCCTCCCTCCCCTTTCTGCATGCATGCCACTCCCCAAGTCCACTGATAGGGGAGGTCCTCCTCTCCTTCTTTCTGATAAAATCATTATATTAATTACATGGATGTATCCATACGTCAAGAGTTTATCAAACTCAACACTTCAAATATATACAGTTTATTGCATGCCAATTATACATGGCTAAAGCTTTTACAAATTCGTGTGTCTATGATGATATCAACAATAAAAAAAAAAGTCTTCATTGTATGTAAGAAAGCTTCTGTAATCTGTTATGCCAGAAGTAGTCATACCCAGGTATCTGCTTGGGCCTTCCCATATGTTACTGAAAAACAGTGGCATTTGGAGATAAAAGTCCTGACATCTAGTTTATACCTTTTGTTTACATTCTGTGTAAGTTCACATGGAGATTTCCTACAGCCAAGGGCTCACTGGAAAATGCTATAGAATCCATCCAATGAATATGGGTTTGCTACTCAGATCTACCAAGACTTGATTTTCATTATGTTACTGAAGAGTAACATGTGACAATGAGTACAGGAGCCCTCAGTTTGTATAATGGTTGTTCTTTATACATCAGCCTCCTCTCCCAAGGAGAGAAGCATTGTTAGCACCCCAAAAAATCTCTCACCTGCCCTCTTAATCTCAATGTTCACAAAAGAAACCTTGTTTGCTGTTTTCTTCCACACTCACCAGTCATGTGGTTTTCCTGTACTTTTTCTTTTCTGTAAAGCAGAGTAGATATTGTGAATTCAACAAGTCATATTCAATAAAGATGATTAATCACATGCTTAAATAACTCAGCCCAATGTCTGAGACATCACATATACTTTCAAGAAGCAGCTTGGGAAGGCCAGATACTAAACAGTGTGGAGGCAGAGTGAGGAGTCAAGGGATCATGCACTGTATCAACAGCATAGCCGCAAGTGAATCATTTAGCTTCCCTGGGTCCCATCTCCTATAAAACAAAGGCCTTCACATGTGCCAAGACATCTTGCCAAGAACATGAGGATACGTAAGGCCTGGCCCTGGCCCTTTAAGAACTCTCCAGTTCTTAGGATTGAGAACTCTCCAATTTTGATCAGCTCTGCATGAAACCCAATTGCCAAGCAATCATGTAATCATATGTCTGAATGTACAAATAAGAGATGAATGCCACCTACATGGCACCATTCATCACAAGTATCAAAAGCTTTTAAAACATGGAAATCACAAATTATCCTCACGAACCAGGGTCTGTGAACATTAAGCCCAGAAATGTGTCTGTGTTACTAATTCCCCAGGTGACTGTGATATAAGTGGTCCCCAGAAAGCATCCTGGAACTACCAGGGAAGAGTGGAGATGAAAAGGTAGACTAAGCACAGAATGTCTTTGCATGTTAACCACTGCCTGTACAGACAGATCTCCAAGAACCAATCTGCTCCATTTTCCTTTGTCATGTTCCCCTGAAAGGTGCCACAACTGTACCCTCATTAACTTTGGGTTTCTATAGTTTGAGCTCCAGTTAATCAAGTCACCTTCTTCCAAACCAGGGTTGGAGTTCTCCATCTGTATACAGTGCAGGCTGTGAGGTATGAGTCTCCTGCTTATAAAAAGCAAGTGATCATGGCACAACAGACCTGTCCTAGAGCTTCTTCCAAACAAACTGCCTAGAGCACCAAGAACAAACTGTTCTATCACTAAGGCAGGCTGCTAGCACCAATGACTTCCTGTACCTATAGTCATAAGCACTAATGGTAAACAATATCCATCTCTGAGGATGTTGGTAACAGCCTTCCAAAAAGAATAAACAATTGCAGCCAACTTATAAATCAAGCCAATGAATGATTCATAATCATACTGCAAGTAGCAAAAAAAAAAAAAAAAAAAATCAGTATTTGCAAGGCCACATGTCCAGTCTCCTAAGCTCTTTATGTCACTTTAGCTAATGTGGAACCGTTTAGGATCCCCATTCATCTCTTTTTGCCCTCATGTTTTTTCTTTGCCTCATATCTATAACAAACAATGCAGTTGTACCTACATGTGGTACATATTTCCCCATCCCTTTTCTTCAGACAATCCTAGATTGCAGTGGTCAGCCACCGATATAATTCTGATCTAAACCCACTCACACAGTGATTGGTTACATAGCAACAACTGACAGTTCTAATTCTTACAAATGGAGGTTGACAAACTAAGTCCTCAGCCAACTTCCTTTACAACAATTTTATTAGAACATGAGACGTACATTTGCATAATATCCATAGCCGCTGGAACAACAATAGCGATGTCGAGCAGCTAGAACAATGGTAAAGATGAAAATCACTGAATCTCTTTTTGTCTTACAATACCTGTTGACCCCTGTGTTAAGCCAGCTTCCAAATCTTCGGCCTGCTTCAGAGTCACATGAAAGATGGATTAACCACAAAGAGCTGGACCCTCGCCATGCAAATCTAGAGGAATTTTTTTTAAATGCTCATTGTAACAAAGTTTCAGGTAGACACCCATGCTGCTGAGGCCCACAAATGGGAACTACTACCATACACCAAAGCTGAGAGGATCTTAACCTCTGAGCCATCTCTCTCCAGCCTGAGCTGAGAGGATTTTAATTCTGACTATACATTACAATCACCAAGAACACTCTTCAGAAGCTTTTCCCCAAAGAGCTTAGAATTGACTCCTGGGATGTCAATAATTATTTTTGAGGGGGTAGAGCCTCAGCCCAAGCTGACCTCAAGCTTACACTGTAGCTGAGGATGGCCTTGAACTTCTAAATGTCTGCACCTCCTGGATGCTAAGATTACAGATGTGAGCTACCATACGTGGCTTATGTGACACTGGGGATAGAAATTCGACATTTGTGCATGTCAGGCTGGTCCTCGCTGACTGAGCTACAGCTTAAAGTACAAGCTCCAGGGTAATTCAGATTTACAGCTGGATTTTGAATGATACTCAGGAGCCACCATTTAGTCATTCAAGCATTCAGTGAGCAGCTCCTAAGAAGAGGCAGCTGTTATGACAGTGATTATAAGGGCATAGTCCAGAGAGGAGATGCACAAGTAAATAGCAAAGGGTTAGCAAAGAACAGGCTAGAGTCAGAAGGCCTCCAGGAAGTGGGAAAAGGAAGAAGGATGGGAGGAAGTTACGGGGGGGGGGGGTAGCACATGAAGCTAGTTTTGAAAATACAAATGTGTGTATTTCACCATTCAAAATAATAATAATAATAATAAGCAAGTTGGGTAGGATAGCATTCTAGAATGCAGCAGGGCAAGACAGGGATCTGGCTTGAGTGACTTGGAACATGTCCAATCCACTTGATAAAATGCCTGACCCTCTGCATAATAAGTCAGAAGGGGGATGTTATACTAAGCTCCAGCTTCAACCCATATGCAAATTTAATTATATTTGCCAAGTAACTACACCATGAAAAAGTGGTGGCTAAAAGGACATTAAATGTAAATGAATCTTAGACTGATTGGAAAAGCACAAGGGAGCTTTCAGGTATGTCTCAAAGCTTTCCAAATTATAGTGACCGCCAGCATATCTCATCTTGTTTTCAACGATTTTTTGTACATCTCAGGAAGAGGCATTTGGTCATCATTCACCTCTGGTAGAAGGACATACCATACCCTAAGATAGCATTCTAACTTGAAGAAAGAAAAAAAAAAAAAAGATTCAAATCAGAATCCAGCAAGTGTCTAAGCACCGTTAGTATTACAGGAAATATGGAAAACCCCAGGGAAAACAGAAAACTGCAGAACAACTCAGTACAAAGCCAAAGGCTCTTTGGGATACACTGTGAGGGGAGGAGACCACTGTGTCCCTCCACAAATGATGTGCTAAACTTCTAGCCCACAAGAGCATTGCATTTGGAGATAGCACTTTAAGAGAGGTAACCAAGTTAAGTGAGGCCATGTGTGTGGGTCCTAGGAAACAAGATTGTTGTCCTGTAAGATGAGATTAGGAAGCATGTGCAGAGGAAAGACACACAGAAAACCAGAACCCATAAGCCAAGGACACTGACTGCAAGAGAAACCAATCCTGGCAACATCTTGACCTTGGACTTTAAGCATCCAGAATTGTGAAAAGCAAGTTTTTGTTATTCAAACCATCCGGTCTGTTTTATCTTATTTTGGTGACCCTAGCAAGCTAATAGAGGACTCGTGAGTCAAAGAAGACTAAGAGCCAGCAGCCAATTGAAATGTATGAATGTGATTTAGATAAAGGATCAAGTTTCAAAAAAATCACTCTTGAGTGCATGCATACAGAACAGAAGTTCCTATAAGATACTTAACAAATTAATTAATGCTTTTCCCTTTATCTCCATAGCTGATGCCTTGGCATTCATTATCCTACATGCTTATTTGAGGACTTGAAATTGGCCCCAAGTAATGATCCAGAGACATCCTGTTACAATTTCTGGCATCACTTGGGATAAATCATATCTTCTAGGTTGTGCTCTTCCTGGAAAGAATGTGGTATAGTTTCCCATTCACTTCATTCTCCTCTATGGGCTAGCACATTGCAGTGACCAGATATTCCCCAGGAATTAGCTCCCCATATGTCCCAAGTGTCCATGCGTACACTCCCTTTTCACAGCTCCTAGACACATTCTGCCCTTTACCAGAGAGGTCCTGTCTTCAGATGTCTCTCTAGGTTGCTCCTCTGCTTTGTCTCCTCTTTATTCAAGTGTCATTTTTGTGGTGAGGATTCCCTTCCTGGGGAGATATAAACAATACCTAGCTCTCCACATAAGGTTCCAACAACAATCTAAAGCGTGATTTCATCCAAATTCACACTGGAGAATGAATAGGATTTTAGTTTTACTTACAGGCCACAGATGAAGATTTAGGAGCTGGCTGTTATTGGTGGGAAGCCATGATAAAAGGTCTAAGTCTGACATGAATGACAGCTTCCCTACAGCCCCATAGAGACCCCCTCTGCTATATTTCCCCAATCTATGTAGTGTAATACCTTTATGAGACCATGAGGCAATGCAGATAGAGTAGAATTACATACAGATGGCTAAGAATAATGGCTGGACAATCAGGTGAAGGTTCAATAGCCTGCCTACTGGACTCAGCTGACGGGATATCAAGCAGGCACACATGATACAATGAACATGGCAGATATCTTGCTCTGAAGACTGCATTCTACAACACATTTTATCAGAGAAGTCTTCCCTGGACTTCTCAGTCCTTACCTTTTGACCCTGCTGTCGGCCACCTACTCCATTTTACATATATCTTTTCTCACTGTCCTCATGGATTAAACTGCACATTATCTGAGGACAGATAGTATCTCAATCACTGCAATGTTCTGTGGCTTGGCATAGAGCCTGTTGCAATGAAAGGACTCATGCTAGTGAAAATTTTAATCACTATGATAAAATAAGTAACAGAAATAACATAAGAGCTTTATGTGGACTCAATAGTTTCAGAGTTTTGAATTCATCTTATTGTTGAAGGAGGCATATGTTGGGCAGCCCACATTATGCTGGCCAGGAAGAAGAATGGAGAAGTAACAGGAAGGGTCCTAAGTAACACAGAGCACTTAAGAACACATACACATTGACCTCCTTTCCATTCAGGCTCCTTTCACAATTACATCACTTCTGGATGGTTTATTTGGATGTAGATTAAACTATATGTTTGGTCAATTTCCTCATCATCTAACCCTTTCTAGATATGCAACAGCACAGACACACCAAAATAAGGGCTTCACTAATCTCCTCAGCATGTCTCAATACAACCAGATTGACAGCCTAATATTAAGAGTCACTGGACTAGGCCAATATTTTATAAATGGAGTAGCTGATAGCAGTTATTAAAGTATAATGTCCTAACTCCAAGTCACCACAAACATTTTCTTACTCTTACCTCTTCTTAAAGGGCCCAGCCTTGAGTCTAGAAGAAGTGAAAACAAACTACCAGCTAGTTGTTTAGAGCAGACCACAGCTCCCTGCCTATAACAGGCCACTAATCTGCAACTGTATGGACCAAAGATACTTTGCAGTCAGCTGTAGACCACCAGGCCTAGGCATATGGACCATGATGAAGGCATGAGTCTTCAAGGACAACTTACACATACCAGTAAGTCCATTAGAATTCTCCTCACTGAAAATGTTGTTTGCATCTGCCCCTATACAGTACTTTGACTTCCACAGACTCACTGCCTCTTTTTATAAATCCAAAGGAAAGAAGGATGGGAAATCCAACGATGGATGATTTGCAGAAGTGGTCCAATTGCTTCTCTTCTTGTTTTTCATTGTTGAATTCAGAGTACTAACCTTTACACCATGGAATTGTTTTTCATTGTTTAAGAAAAAAAAAAAGTGTGGAACATCGTTGGATCATTGGTTATAATTTTAAATCACCCAGGCCCAGCCGGAGTCAAGCTTTCCTTTATATTTATACCACCGTGAGCCTCAATTTCCTTAAATTTCAAAGGAAGATAGTGACACAATTCAATTAGAGCCAGCATTTATAGAGAAATAAATACTAGAAATTCACTCTATAACTTGGTATTACTTTTGAAACTCCAAGTTTGAGCTTTAGTATATCATATCTCGGACAGATCCTTGAGACTGCCCTTACTTACTTCCACTCTTCTTGAGAAAAATGACCACCATCCTGCTTCTTGATTTACCATGAATCCCCCTCCTCCTCATCTGGGCATCTTCCCAGAAAGATGCTTCCGAACTTAGACTGAGGACTTCTTAAACTCAGAGGTTAGCTGGGTCAGCATTAAATCTGCCTGAGTGACTCTGAGTACAGTGTTTTCTTTCCATGTGACTCTGTCCTTTAATGTATAAACTGATTTGACAGAGGGAACTGTGCAATACACATTGTGAATTTGACCATTAAACCTCTCCTAATGTTCTCACCCAATGTTACTCTCCTATGGAAGCTGGAAAGCCAAAGATGAGAGTTCCAGGCATCTTTTGTAGTTAGTAGTACAGTGAGTTCACTGAGGCTCAAGAGGTTTGTATGGAAGTCAGCTTGATACTGTCAAATATTAATGACTAAATAATCCCAATGCAAAATACTTAAGGAAAAGCTGGGTAAATTGTGTCTAAATACTTAAGGAATAAATGAAGAAATGTCAGAAAGGAGCTGACGTGACATTCAGCTGGAAGGATGTGGTAATAACAAGGAATTAGAGGAAGGTTGCAGGGAGGAGGATGCTCTAAGAGAGAAGCTAGACTCTTGGAACTTGGGGGAAAGGAGGTTGGAGGAAGCAGTGTATATTATTTAACTGATGGAAGAAACTGTGTCCAACTATCTCTAAGTACAGAGATGTGACACAACCAATACTCACTGGTTAAGGGCCATATTAGATGCTGCCAGTCCCTTGAGGGAAGCCAATTAAAGAGTTAATCCAAGAGGCTCCACTATTCATCATCAGACTGCAAATTGCTAATGAATTGGTCCTCACACCATCTGGTTTATATAGATAGCATTCCAGTCTCCATAAGTGTGAACAGTGTCTTTCATTTAATGGAGTCCTGTGGTCTCCCAGCCAGACAGGGTAATGCTTTGTGGGAAGCTTCTGGACATAGGATTGCAAACAGCAAAGTTCCCTGGGCAGCTTTGGTGGGGTGATGGGTACGACAGCCAGGCTTGGAAAACACCCATGTCTATAGCTTCCTCCTGAACCCTGTCCCCAGCTTGAAAACTGAAACATTCTACCCTAACCTCAAAAGGCCTGAAGATCATGGAAAGTAAATAATGTCGGGAAAATCACCGTGAACCGATCAACCTTATCTGTTCACTGCTCACAGAAATGAGCCTTAAGTTCCCAAATCTGGCTAGATCCCTTCCACCCAACTAACTACTTAACATGGTACATGTACTAACATAGGGAGAGAAGCCAACATGCAAATGGGAAAAACTAGTCTCCTGAAAGAGTGGCTTTCAGGTACCCCACTGAGGTGACTGATTGCTGTGAGGAGGGTGTGTCCAGAAGCTCATGCTAAGCTGGGGTGGAACTGCCCAGGTTTGGCGGTCTCTCAATTATGTAAAAGGTTATATTATGCTGGGCACTCAGTAGCTCTTTTAAAAACATGTTCTAAATACTTTCAGTGTCCAGTTTCTCTTGGGCTTAACCTGGAACACAACCACAGAAGTGTTCCTTCCAAATTACCAATCAGACCGTGTCTTTTTCCTGCTCAGACATAGCTCTGGCTCTGCCTTCACGGTAGAATTGAAAACGAGCGTGGCAGATGTTGCCACAATTTACCTCTTTCTCATTTCTCTTTCTATCCTGGGTACATCATATGTATATTGCTCCAGAACAGTGAGTCTTATCTTGCTTACCTCTAGAAATAATTCTAATTATTCTAATAATTCTATTAATTTATAGAAGAAATGAGGAGGAAAGAAAACAAGCTATAATAGGGGAGCTGACTTTGCTTTTGTTACTCTCTTGGGAAGCAATGTAGGAATAGGAAACCACTTGGCAGCAGAACCCCCAAATGCTCCTGTTCAAACAGTTATCTATCTCTGGCAAGCTGGGATGTCCTCCCTTTCTGTTACTTGGCACAATTATGAAGAGTTCTCCCACTTTTCTCCCAAATGATCTAGTTTAGATGATCAATTACAGTCACCTTACTCACCAGTTGGGTTTTATCTTTTTCTACCTAAGAGCCTGCAACACCTTGAGCCTCAGCTTCACACTGTGAATCAAAGAGTGTGCAATGCCTACCTAAGAATAAAATGAGACTGTGCCTCATGATTGTATAGCATGGCAGGTGATTACTGCTCACAAACTGTTACCATTTTTAGCATTGTTTGCAGCAGCCCTCATCTATTCTGTGTTGTTCATTGTCAAAAAGCCAGACCTTAACAAGGAAAACATTCAAAAGGAAAACAGCACCAATGGCTATGGAGAAGGCCTTAGTTAACAATATCTTGATTTTGGTGATATTAACAATATCTTGATAAGGCCTCTCTTAAATATGCCTTGCAATATTTAATCTCCAGCTCAATCATCCAACAGTAAGCCTTCCCATCTTCCTCACTAATTTAGCTTTCTTGTAGAGTTGAGTCATTTCCCTCCAGTGGGTCAGGTGGAGGGAACAGCAAGTTATTTTGATATCTAGGACCAGTCAGGGGAAAGGCACTGACACATTATCTGTCTGGGTGACTCATCAGACGATCAGATCACCAGAAGTATCTGACCCAGCCTGTCTGAAAAGCAATCTGTCCATGATTCATTGATGCCCACCAAAAAGCCCCCTTTCTAGATCCTCTTTCTGGCGTCTCCAGTTGATAGAAGGAACTTAGAAAAAAGGGATGTGGAGGGGTGGAAAGATCTGAATCTGACTTCCTTGACTAAGGTGCAGAAATAAACATGGAGATAGTGATATAGATAGATAGATAGATAGATAGATAGATAGATAGATAGATAGATGGTGGGTAGATGGGTGGGGTGGGTGGATGGATGGGCAAGAAGGTAGGTGGATAGGAAGATAGATAGATAGATAGATAGATAGATAGATGATAGATAGATGGATGGTTGGATGGGTGGATGGGTGGATGGGTGGGTGGGTATATTGATGGGCAAGAATGTAGGTGGATAGGGAGATAGATAGATAGATAGATAGATAGATAGATAGATAGATAGATAGAGCAAGAGAGGAAGAAGATATAAAGGAGATAGATAAAGAAGAGAAACCTAGAGACAGAAAGAGAGGATACTGGATATATCTTGCTCCCTGGAAAGAAGCCAGAGAACAAACAGTTATAGGAAATGTTGTATCCCATGTGGACTATGCATAGGAAGGTGGAGGTTCACAGTGCTGTAGATATTCACTAAGTGTACAAAGAAAATCTAAAACATTACAGAAATCAAACCCCCTAGATGAAGTTGCATAAAAGTTGCCACACGAATGGATTTTAAAAGTTTGGAGTTTAAAAGTCTCAAGAATATTCTAAATATATACATTATCTATAAAGGATAAAAGGAAGCTTAAGACAAAAAGTTATGCAGTCTTGTTCTAGAAAGACAGATACTGACACTGGTAGATATCCAGATCTCTAGGACTGTCCCTGAGTTCTTTAGCGAGAAACACCTTCCAGAAAATTAAATGAGATCCTGCCTACCCGTTTCTTGGTATAGTAGGTGTATTCAAGTCTATAAATACATGTATACCCCTTGTATATCAAACCTACAATATGTTATTCTCTTCAAGCACAATTAAGTAAAAACAGTAAATGTTATCTCCAGACATAGGAAACATCAGTGTACACGAAGTTTCTCTACCTACCATGTTCTCTGGCTGACTTGCTCATGTTATGAGCAAATCAGGTCAAACTTGGTTCCCTCAGCCACAGCCTGAGTTAAGGGATCATGACTTTCTGTGTGACATAGCTACCATGGAAGACTAGTGAGGTCTCTGACCCCCTTCTCAGAGAGATGATTTAAAAATTCATAAAATGAAACATGAGATTTCATTTATAAAACTGTTCTATGCACATTCATGCACACACTACACACACATGCTCACAGAGAAAGAGAGCAAGTTGGCATATTAAAATAACATTCGTCCCAGAATGCGTAGAAAACAGATTCTTGGTGCCTGAATTCTGCACCAAGAATTCAGCATTCTGTGTACATCAGAAGCCACGTTCTCCTGCTTTTAGAGACAGTGGAGGGAAGTGATTAGAAGAGCTGTGTATTGGAGCTTCCTTGGACAGAGTTCTGCAATTGAGTTTACCCAAAGCGCCAAGAGAGACAAGAAAGTCCAAGTGTCTGGTTTGAGCCACTCCCTAAAGGATGACAGCAACGGAGCAAAGAGACAAGCCAGAGACAGAGCAAGAGTGTCAGATTTGCGGAAAACAAGATCAAACAATAAGGTGGGCAGCGATCAAGTTAACTCACTGTTAACCTGAGCTTTCACAAGCTTGTACACACATGTGCACATACTCTTATACGCACACATTTACAGGCATGAACACATACATGCAACAAAAACAGACATACAGAAAGAAGGCACCAGATAAATATAAGCGCTTATATTGAAATTTCAAATATAAACTGCACTTTTTACCAAACTTGGCTCTCCAACCTTAATTCTATATATATTTTTAAGAAGTTGGTAGAGAAACAAATGAGTTGAGTTATTGAAAGAACATCACAGAAACCTGGGCTATCCGAGGCACTCCTGTTATGCTTTCTATTCTTACATTTCCAGTTTTCTTATCACAAGGTCCCAAATGTTAACATGAGGCCTAACACCTGAGCAAAGCAGAGGCAGGAGGGGCCACGTCCTACCAAACATTCCCTCTCACCATATGATACCATCCCCTATGTGCTGCATTCTGTGTTTCGGGAGCTCTCAGAGGCTGGAAAAAAGTGTAGCTTGATTTTGCACATCCAGCAAGTGGAAGTGTCACCTCAGACTGAGTACTGACTGATATAAGATTAAAGTCATAAATAATAAATCACAGAGAGCTCTCCAAAGCTGAGTGCTACTGTTCTCTGCAGAAAAGGTCATCACGAGCTGGAGGAGATGGGTGTTGTGTGGTTCTTTAAAGTGTGGAGGACTTGAGCTGATGAAAAGGAACTGGAGGTGATGAGAGATGGAAGACCCACAGTCACTTCTGGGAAGAAAGGTGATAGACAGGGACCCATGGGCTCTGACAAGTTTAAGAAAATCAAAGTCCAGAAATAGTTGCAGAATGTCAGTGGCTGCTAGAGCTGAGTGATAACAGCAAAGGGGATCTCTGTATTTTCCATACTTCTTACTGGGTTAGAATTCTTTAACATGAGAGAGGAAGAAGAGCATGTGAAATGAAAGGAATGGTGTGGACAGGTGCAGACACCTCAGGAGCTTGTTGCAGGTGCAGAACAAAGAAGCCTTGATGTCGAGGCTGCCATACTGAGGCTCCAGAGACTGGCATTGTAGGGTAGGGACAAGGGAGCAAGCTGAATACTGTCCTTGGTCCTGAACCAAAAGCACCCCTTGGGCCCTGTTGTTTCTGTTTATCCTGAGACACTGGTTTTCTGCCCAGTTCCCATGAGATAACGGATTTTATTAGTATTCTCTAATGATATCCAAAAATCTAATATTATTCAGGCTCTATCTATACTGGAAAAAAAAGGAGGGGGCGGAAAGCCAATATCAGAAAATGGGTATTCCCAGTCCAATACTACCATGTATTATTGATCAAATTCTTCCATATGTTAGGCATTGTGATGAGCAGATTTTACATACTGTATTATACTGTTGAAACCATCCTCATTTTATAGACAAAGAAGGAGATACAGAATGAGCTCATAAATGGCAGAGTAGAGACTAGAGCTGGTTTCAGAAGCACGTTGCCCAGAAATTAGCCCACCACTCAAATAAGACATAGCCTAATAAGACTATGGGGAACAAACACCCATAAAGTCACAGTCTGAATGCCTCCAGACTTTCTTACCTACAAAGGGAGAGCTATGGATTCCAAAATAGATGACTAAAGTGAGACTACTTTATACAGCCCCCTGCAAATGCTTCTTATTGTGTGTTGTTTAAGAGAAACTGAAAGAATCAGAAACTTTCTGCAGTAGCCAACAGCAAAAAAATATATATTTGAATTTCATTTCTTAGGGAGCTAGGCCAAGGCAAAAGGGGGGAGGGGCAGAAAGAGTAGAGTCCACGATGGGGTGGGACAGACATGATTACTGTTCCCTTCCCTCATGTTACTCATTCTGACTTTTAGTTCTGCCTTAGTTCCTTTCTTAATGATTACTATATTTTTTCTCCCTCTATAAATGCTATGAAGGTGAGTTCAATGATGTTTTCGTAGCTACCTCACCATACCTTGACCCTGAGTTGAGTATATATAGGATGAGCAATAAACATCAGATAGTAGAAATTTAATATTGAACAAAGTGAAAGGTATTTATAATCACATGTAGAGAAAGAGCTTGAAACTTTCAAAAAAGAAATATTTCTTTATTCTGGGCATTAGGGATGGAGACTGTAGGGTATTTGGTTGGTTCCTAGCCTCATATTCCCCATCAAAGAATTAGTAATGTTAGGCCCACAAAATAATTCCAAGGAGTTAAAGCCACTAGCCCCCAAACTTGAAAAACTTTAATCCACAGGACCCACGTAGTAGAAGGAAAAAACAAAAACAAACAAACAATAAAAAAAAAACAGTTTCTACAAGTTTTTCTCTAATCTTTACAACTATACCATGGCATGCATATGTGTATACACACACACACACACAATAAATGTAATTTAAAAATTATTTTAAAGTGGTTCTATCAATCTATAAGGCTAAATGAGATGAGGTGCATAATAATGATGTCAACTGTCATCTACTGATTACTGCTGCCTATGCCAGGCATCTTGTGCATACCAGCTCTAATCTTAATGGTCCTAGAAACTTTCTATCATCTCCATTTGAAGATAACAAAAAAAAAAAAAAAAAAAACTAAGGCTTAGCAAGTCCTTCATAATTACCACCAAATCCCAATCCAGCTCATCCATAATAAGGCGGCACTATGAACGCTAGATGACAAGGGCGCAAGACACAAGGTGCTTCTATTCTGAGTTTCCCAGAGTCTAGGCATCTACTCCCTGTAGCCGGACAGAGTTGGAGTCAGAGCTTGAATCGGAAAAATCTAGTGGGCTGACACACTTTACCAAATATACAAGTTCCAAGTAGGGTAGAAAGCTGTCTGGCTCCCCTGATGCTCACGGCTTTTCATTCTTCTCTCCCTCCAGTCCCTGCATCTCAAACAAACCTGTCTTGCAGGGAACCAGAGCCAGAGCAAAGAAGTTGGGCTCTTCCTCCTTTCTGCTTTGTGAGCAGAAGACAGGACAGGAGGAAATTGTGCCAAAGGTCACAGTGTTCTGGTCAGTGTGTTCCAGCTTTGAAACTTTGAGAGCTGCCAGGATCCAGGCAAGAAAAATGCTGCAGGCTGATCCACCTGCCAGCACCGACAAGCTCCAGCTGGACTTCAGCCTCCATGGCAACTGCACCCTGCAAGCAGGCTTGAGGTCCCCAGAGACGCTTTCCAGCCCCAGAAACAGCATGGGAGCCTGTGACTGCAGGAATAGCCAAGCTAGAAAGGTACACAGAGCTTCAGAGATGGGCCTGGAGACCATGCTGCCTCTGTCTCCCAAACTCTGCCATATACATATGCTTTCTCAAAGTCTCAAAAGGATAATAATCATGTCTTCATTCCTGGACTTTCTTTTCTCATACTAATAAGTGTCTTTGTTTGGTGTTGAATTCTCGCATCTACTATTAATATCCCATACTTTCTGTGTACCTGACATAGGGTCATACTAGGATGAGCTAGTTGTGGAAACACCATTGTCCTTGAAGAGTAGAGTATTCAGAGGGAGAGAGGCATTAAGCATTGAATAGGAAAATTGAGATACAATTAAAAATCAGAATAAGCACTATGTGGAAAGAGAATGAGTTTATGGAAAAGGAAAACAATAGAGTGATCTCCAAGCAGGAGGCCTATCAGGGTTTCTTCAGGCAGAAAACTCTGTGGCTGAGGACTGAAGAATCACGAGTAAACTGCAGTGTGGAACCATCAGTGATGTTGGCGTAGAGGATGTTTAGCAAAGGTCAAGTCCAAAGGTCCTGGGACAGAAAACAAAAGAGAAAATTTAAAAAACTGAAGCAGTGAAGCATAATCCTTGCACAGATGTTGCAAATGAAACTGTGGGGTGTTGAAGATACACCTGACTTCTTGATGCCTCAGTTTCCCATCTGAAGATGATGAAATGTTCTGGGAGAAAGAAGTCTCTCAGCTGAAGGTATACAGCAGCAACTTGGACCAACAAGCTATTTCATAAACAGTACGTTTCTTGCTTCTTCATCCAGCACATCTTCCAGTTGGTCTAGTGGAAAGTTCATCTAAAATCTGGAAGGAGAATTTTGTTAAAGTAACTTTTATTTGCCTGATTTAATTCTCATCTTGAAGGCTTACTGTGCCCATCTGCTAACCTAGACCTAGTCCTGAAACCATCTAGCTTCTGCACCAACTAATCCAGGTCTAGAATGTTTTCAGCCTCTGAGACTTCCTGCTGAGTAATTTAACTCTTTCTTGCTCTTTCTGATCTTTGCTGGTCAGTTCAACTCAGCTGTCTCACTCAAAATGCCTCTCCAAGCTGACTGATTCAAACTAGCTTCTCTCAGATTCTGACTGACTTGTTCTGTTCAGTCTCAAACTAATTGTAGGAATCTATTGTAATCTTCTGGCTCTTTCTCATCCTCTGGCAGATTCTGTCTCTACCTGTGTCTAGCTTATTCTCTTTTCGACCTGTTTCTATAAAACTCTCCCAGTAGAGCTGTCTCCTCTCTTTCCCTTTCTCTCTGTGCTGCTCTCTGAAGTCACCTCTCTTTCCCCTGCTGTTTTCCTGAGAGTTGGGCATATCCTATCCTGTCGAATCTTTCTCTGATTCGTAACTTTGTCTGCCTCTCGATTAGACATCACTTTCAAATCATGAGTGCTTCCTTCTCAAATTAATGTAACCTTCATTGTTTGGAATTAAAAGTGTGTGCTAAAGGCATGAGGCCTTTCTAGCCAGATCACACAGACCTAGACGGTCTTTGGATGTGACCAGAGCAGCCACATTGATGGATTAAAATTCCTCTACAGAACTTGAGAAATGAAAGAAGTCGTCCAATTCTCTGCCTATACTCTCTCCTTATCATTGGCTGGAGCAATCCATAGAGAGGAGCGTGAAACAGACAGCCCCCCTCCCCCCGTCTTCTCAGGGCATTTCCGCTAGCTTAAGTTTAGGCATCCATACCAGGCCAGTTCAGCATGGGGCATGCTAGTAATCACAGCCCCTTTCACCTAGGGTCAGCTGCTCTTCTCCAGGGGCCTCTGTTGACTCTTCTCACCAGACATCAGGATGTCTGTGTGAGGACAGTGGGAGTACATTAAACATTAAAGACAAAACTTTTAAAGTCAAGTGACAGAAACACATAAAAATCAGCATGATGATATCTTCATCACGAATCCAGCCTTGTATAAGGATGCTGCCAGTGGTGGCACTTACAAATAATAATAATAATGCTTAATGTGATTGTCTTCATCATCACCAAAGCATCACCTTTCTGGCTCTAACTTCATCTTCTGGGATTGACCAACACAGCCCTATGAACTCTAAAGGATGTCTTATAGAAGAATCCACACTGCCTGAGGGTCTAGGCTGACACAGACTCAAACCTTCCTCTCGACTGAGGGGCTTAGGTTAGCAAATGACTGGCCTTCCTAAGCCTCATTTTCCTCCTCTGAAGAATGATGATAATGGTTCATGTGTCTCAGAACAGTGGCTAACCCTCAACACAATTTAGGAAAAGTCCCTGCACACAACCCTCGTAGAAGGAAAGGAGAGATCAAGGCTATTTCCATCAATAAACACTGGTCTCTGAGCTTCAGATAACTGGCCCACATCTCCCTAGACTCCTTGTATCTCCCCAGACACATCTGGTAGAACAGATTTGTGCCATTAATGCACAATGATTCAGCAGACTTCCAAGGTCTAACAGATGTGAGCCTAGGCTCAATTCCCATCACTGGCAGTCCTGGACAAATGACTCCTCAAGTATTCCATAGGCAGATTACATAATAGAAATATCACATCACCTAGTCTGATACCAATGACAATTACATACCCCCTGCTTCATGATGCTTTCAGCAGGGGGTGACATGACTCTGGCTTATCAGAGAATAATACTCAGAGTAATATACTGTGTCGCAGGTATCTATCTGCAAAAGGGGAATAATGTTACATTGCATAGTGTTGTAGAACAAATGACAATGTCCACTTCGTGCTTGGCATGGTGCCAGGCATGTGCTTATAGCGTAATGAATGTGACCAGTCATTAATATAATGATCTCTCCTTACGACACTAGTGATGTTCACAGACGACTGCATTACTCTCTGTCCTCCCTACACCTGTGTAAAGCACTCCAAAAATACCCAAGGACACCTGTTAAGTTAGGGTACACTGTTAATGTTTACTGATGGCATCACACCAGACCCAGAGAACAGTTCACTCAAAGACTTGGACTATTTCTGTTAGTGAAGAGAGAAAACAAAGCCAAGTGGCAAAACGTACACTTCTTGAAAATAAGACAGAAAGACAGACCCCAGACAAGGCCATGTCCCTGGCTGTTAGGAAGTGGGAGGAAGATGTAAAATCATAACTGCATATCTCACTCTGTCATTGTCAATCAAGGTCTATCCTCCTCTGGTCAAGCACAGAAGATCACATGCCCCTCTGCTTGAAGCTAGGAGATTGTCTGACTTCACATAACACCACTACATCAGTCTTTATCACTATCCCAAGTACTTCATGCTCCACAAACTATCTGAGAACACTAACTGTGTCCTAATTCAGCCACCACTGTGCACTTCTGGGATAAGCCTCTCACCTCCAAGTCACAACCCTTTTTTTTTGGGGGGGGGTCATCCTTTCCTCCAACAGATATCCCTTGAGTTTTAACTGTGAGTTGAACAGAGTGCTAGACACTGGGGAACTACACCTATAACACCTAAAGAAACCTACAAATAGAACATGTTGATACAATATATCAAGTGCAGGGACAGGGGACAGGAAAAGGGTTGTAGAAACTGAAGCCAAATGGATGAGGGATGTCAACTCTCTGTGGAACACTCAGAAAGTTGGAGAAGAAGACACCTGATACCATCAAGAAGAAAACCACACATTTCTCACCTCCACTCATTCCACAAATAGGTATTGAGAAACCATTTTCTAATCCATCATGTTCTCTAGAAGCTTCCCTTTCCCATCTCGGCTTTCAGTATGCTATCCTATCAATGCATGTTTCATGATCTGACTTAGAGGGCAAACTAGCATCTCAAAGAAGGCAAAGCTAGGCCTGCCATTCTGTGTCATAACTGCAACATACAACAATAGTAGGCATGCCACTGATATGTATCAATCAATAAGATATCATTTGAGAGCCCTACACTGTGACAGTCCCATGCTAGGCAATAGTGATACAGGTGCTACTTAGACATACATGAGGAACCCGTCAACAACACAAAATGGCAACAAAAAAATCTAGACGAGTAATCAAAATTGTAGAAATCAGGTAGAATAACATGCTCAACTTGGTTCAATTAAAGTTAGCCAACAAATATTAATTGTACCTTCCAGGTGAAAGGAAATTTCATGTACAAGAAAGAATACAAAATTAATCTGGGGGTGAATCTAAGATGGCGGCGACCAGCGTGCACCATTTCTGAGAGACAGAGGATTTAAAACTCCGAAATTGGTGAGTGGAGGGGCAACTAAAGCCAGAAAATCAACGTTGTGACTTCCTGAAAGAAAGGGGACATCACAGGATCGGAGAACATTTAGATTCAAGTCAGGTGCAGAATTCTCTGGGAACAGAGAGGGGCACTTCCCTTGTTTGGGCCTCTCTCCTAGGAGAGGAGCCAACCCACAGCACCAGTGTGGCTGAGCACAGAACTCACTGCCTGGCGACCCACCGAGACAAGAGAGACAGGGCTCCTAGCTCTTCAGCCAAGGCTGCCAGCTGTACCGACTGCGGAGTACCCGCCTGCTGAGTACCTGCCTGCAAAGTCCCAGATCTGCAGGACAATCCTTCCTGGGTCCCACGTCTTCGAGCTGCCATACTAACTCCACAGGGCTTCCCAGCCAGTTACTATATGGCCACCCAATACCTCAGTGGCAGATAGCCAGCTGTACAGCCACCAAAGTCCAGCAGAGCTGCAAAGCCACCCAGGTACACCAGGCACCAGGCCCCCTAGGTCTGTGGACCACTTTTGTGGCTCCCAAGGACTTCCCAGCAGGCACCTGGACTCCCTAGTTCAGCGGCTGCAGCACCACTGAGCTGACTGGGCTCGACCTGCCACATTTGACTCAGCAGGTCCAAACCCACCAGTAAAGAACAGGAGGAAACCCTGCACTTTATGATATGACCTGCTAGGGAGTGAGTCCACTGTCAAGTACCTACAGAGCCCCAGATCCAGCAGCCAGACCTCAGATCCCTCCAACTCACACATCCACTGTGGGAAACAGAGGATTTCTTGGAAAATTGAAGCCCCTGCTCTGCAAATCTACCAGTGGAGTTTAGGCGAATAACTCCTGGAGCTCAGTTAGAGATGAATGCCAGTAGCCTTTAGGCCACTGATGTACTCAGGGAATTTGCACCGACAATCATCACCAATGCTTACAATACCTTTAGCACCTAGGACCACTTCAGTTCCTGCAAGGCGCCCCTCCTTCACACTGAAGACCTCTGCATTCTCTAGCACCCTGTCCCTCAACACACACTCTACGCATATGCACTCACACACACTTGCCCACATTTGTCTATCTATGCCCTCAGACATTCCTCCCATAGGTAAGCTGGAATACCAACACACATGCTGAAACTCTCTCATCTTCCTGAAGAATTATCCAGATACCAGAGAAAGACGGTACCAGTCTGAACTGCAGAATCCAAGAACAAACAGTGAAGGTTACACATAAGCAAATGGCCAGAGGATGGCAAAAGAACACATCCAACAAAAATCAGGAAATCATGGCTTCACCAGCAACCACCAAAACGAATGGATATTACTTGATTTGTTGCTTTTCAGCTTCTTTAGTTCTTTATATAGACTGGGTATTAGCCCTCTGTCAGATAAAGGGTTGGTGAAGATTCTTTCCCAATCTGAAGGCAGTCATTTTCTTTTGAAGATGGTGGTTCAATATGTGGAAATACATCAATGTGATCCACCATATTAACAAACTGAAAGAAAAAACCCACATGATAATCTCCTTAGATGCTGAAAAGCATTTGACAAAATGCAACACCCATTCCTGCTTAAAGTCTTGGAGAGATCAGGGATACAAGGAACATACCTAAACATAGTAAAGGCAGTATACAACAAGCCTATAGCCAACATCAAACTCAATGGAGAGAAGCTTAAATCAATCCCACTGAAATCAGGAACAAGGCAAAGCTGCCCACTATCTCCATCTCTCTTCAACATAGTACTTGAAGTTCTAGCCAGAGCAATAAGACAAGTAAAGGAAATCAAGGGGATACAAATTGGAAAGGAAGGTGTCAAAGTTTCACTATTCACAGATGATATGATAGTATAACAGAGTGACCCCCAAAATTCAACCAGAGAATTCCTTCAGCTGATTAAACAGCCTCAGCAAGGTGGCTGGATACAAAATTAACTCAAAAAAAAAAAATCAGAAGCCCTACTGTATACCAAAGAAAAAAGGGCCAAGAAAGAAATCAGGCAAACAACACCCTTCACAATAGTCACTGATAACATAAAGTACCTTGGGGTGACTCTAACCAAGCAGGTGAAAGACTTCTTTGAAAAAAACTTCAAGTCTCTGAAGAAAGACATTGAAGAAGATATCAGAAGATGGGAAGATCTCCCATGCTCATTGATCGGTAGGATTAACATAGTGAAAAGGGCCATTCTGCCAAAAGCAATATACAGATTCAATGCAATTCCCATCAAAATAACAACATAATTCTTTACAGACCTTAAAAGAAAAATTCTCAACTTCATATGGAGAAACAAAAACCCAGAATTTCCAAAACTATCCTGTACAACAACAGAGCATCTGAAGGTATCTCCATTACTGATCTCCAGCTGTATTACAGAGCAATAGTAATAAAAACTGCATGGGATTTGCATAGAAGCAGAAAAGTGGATCAATGGAATCGAATAGAAGACCCAAAAATAAACCCATACACCTATGAATACTTGATTGTTGACAAAGAAGCTAAAACCATTCAACGAAAAAAGGCAGCAACTTCAAGAATTATTGCTGGTCCAACTGGATATCTACATGCAGAAAATGAAAATAGACCCATACATATCACCCTGCACCAAACTAAAGGATCAAAGACCTCAACATAAAACCAGATACACTAAATCAGTTAGAAGAAAAAGTGGGGAAGAGCCTAGAACTCATTGGCACAGGAGAGAACTTCCTGAACAGAACACCAACAGCACAGGCTCTAAGAGCAACAATCAATAAATGGGACCTCATGAAATTGAAAAGCTTCTGTAAAGCATCATCAGACCAAAACGACAGCCTACAGACTAGGAAAGGATCTACACCAACCCTATATCTGACAGAGGGCTAATATCCAGAATATATAAAGAACTAAAGAAGTTAAAAGGCAATAAATCAATCAATCCAATTTAAAAACGGGATACAGAGCTAAACAGAGAATTCTCTGTAGAAGAATATAGAATAGCAGAGAAACCCTTAAAGTGATGCTCAGTGTCCTTAGCCATTAGAGAAATGCAAATCAAAACAACCTTGACATTTCTTTCACCTTACAAACATCAGAATGGCTAAGATCAAAAAATTAGTGACAACACATGCTGGAGAGGTTGTGGAGAAAGGGGAACCCTTCTCCACTGCCGGTGGGAATGTAAACCTATACAATCACTTTGAAAATCAATCTGGTGCTTTCTCAGACAATTAGGAAAAGTGCTTTCTCAAGATCCAGCTATACCACTCCTAGGCATAAATCCAAAAGGGCCAAGAAAGAAATCAGGTACACAATAAGGACATTGGTTCAACCATGTTTGTAGCAGCTTTATTTGTAATAGCCAGAACCTGGAAACAACCCAGATTTCCATCAACGGAGGAATGGATACAAAAATTCTGATACTTTTACACAATGGAATACTACTCAGCAGTTAAAAACAAGGAAATCATGAAATTTGCAGGCATATGGTGGGATCTAGAAAAGATCATTCTGAGTGACGTATCCCAGAAGGAGAAAGACACACACGTTATATACTCACTTATAAGTGGGTATTAGAACTATAAGTTAGGATAAACATACTAAAATCTGTACACCTAAAGAAGATAAACAAGAAAGAAGACCCAGGGTAAGATGATCAATCCTCACTTAGAAAAACAAATGGGATGGACATTGGAAGTAGGAGAAAACAAGTTATAGGACAGGAGCCTACCACAGAGGGCCTCTGAAAGATTCTACCTAGCAGTGTATCAAAGCAGATGGTGAGACTCATAACCAAACCTTCGGCAGAGTGCAACAAATCATATGAAAGAAGGGGGAGTTAGTATGACCTGGAGAGGACAGGAAAATACGTCAGGGCACAGGGGTCTTTTATGAGACTGTTTCTCCAACCAAGGACCATGTATGGATTTAACCTAGAACCCCTGCTCAGATGTAGCCCATGGTATCTTAGTATCCAAATGGGTACCCTAATAAGGGGAACAGGGACTATTTCTGACATGAACTCAATGGCTGGCTCTTTGACCTCTCTCCTCTTCAGCCCCCGAGGGAGGAGCAGCCTTGCTAGACCACAGAGGAGGACATTGCAGCCAGTCCTGAACATACCTGATAAGCTAGGGTCAGATGGAAGAGGAGGAGGTCCTCCCCTATCAGTGGACTTGGAAAGGGGCAGGGAAGAGATGATGGAGAGAGGGTAGAATTGGGAGGGAGTGAGGGAGGGTCTATGGTTGGGATACAAAGTAAATAACCTGCGATTAATATAAAAAATTATTGAAAAAACAAAATTATTCTAATGAAAATAAGCCCTTATGCTTAACATTTTAACCTAAGAAGGCATGTGTGTGACAGTTCAGTGTCCAAGTGGGTTACATAGTAATGGGAAGAGGGACTGCCTCTGACATAATCTGATTGGCCTGCTCTTTGATCACCTCCCCCTGAGGGGGGAGCAGCCTTACCAGGCCACAGAAGATGACAATGCAGCCACGCCTGATGTGATCTGATAGACTAAGATCAGAAGGAAGGAGAAGAGGACCTCCCCTATCAGTAGACTTGGGAAGGGGCATGAATGAAGAAGGGGGAGGGAGGGTGGGATCAGGAAGGGAGGAGGGAGGGGCTTATGGGGGGGATACAAAATGAATAAAGTGTAATTAATAGTAAAAAATTAAAAAAAATTAATTAAAAAAAAGAAGGCATGTGTGTACAAAGAAAAAAACCCATCTGAATAAATTAGAGGCTATGAATATTCAAGAGAAGCATCAAGACTTTAGAAGGTACTTAGAAGGCACCTAGAATAAAGGCATTCTGTGTATGTTCAGATGAACTGGAATGAAGAAATCCTTCCAGGAAAAGAAAGTATCAATGGGAAGATGAAAAATAGTTTGCTCTTTTCTGATAGTCCACTTGACTGTCATTTAAAGACAGTGCTCAGGAGTAAACAGAACCAGAAAGCTACCCAGCTCTTCCAGGAACACCCTTCATCCATAGCTCTGAAATGTTATGGACCCAACCTTGCTCTCAAGTTAACATATTGGTCCTTTGGTATGTCAATTGGTAAATTGGGGAGAATCCAAATAAAAAAGTCAAGAGTGGCAGCACCCACTTATATTCTCAGGGCGGGGAAGGTGGAGATAAGCAGGTCCCTGGGGCTCAGTGGCCAACCAGGCTAGCCTAATGGGAGGTTTCAAGAAAAGTGAGAGACCTGTCTTAAAAAAAAAAAAAAAAAGTATGTGGGTATATCACACATTTTTTTTTCTTGCCTTGGTACACATGAAAGTTTCTATGTACCTGCATATGTACACAAGCGCCCACACATGAACATGTGCATGCACACTAAGTTGCACAGTCAAAACTGTGCCTTGAGACCATATACGGGCAGGGGACACACACTGCTTGTGTTTTACTTCCTAAAGAAACACCACTAAATATTCTAGTAGTCTTGATGTGATGTCAGTCAGGGCAGCTCATCTCAATCTTCTGTCTCAGGAGTAGACAAGAAGAGCCACCTAAAAGCTAATCCCCTTGCAGTAATGACCCATCCAGTTGGAAGCCATTTGCTTCCAAGATGTGCAGAACCTTTCCCTGAGTAGGTACTCAGACAATGGGAAAGACCTCTTCCAGATACTGCTGTTAACCTTGGAGAAAACAAAATTGAAAATACCTGTGGTCATTTTCTCCCAAGGAAGCTTCCATGTATGGCATGATGCCAGCATGCAAGGGAAGCCAAGGTGAATGAAGGATGGAGAAAGAACATGCAACATACTTCAGCTCTTAGCATGTGGTCAACTGTAAAACCTGAGTGGTTGAAAGCATGGGGGGACAAGCTAATTTTCAGAATGAGAGATAGTATTAGCTCAAATCCCAAAGTCTTATTTTTGGAAGACATCCGATACAATCACTTACCTGATGCCCAAATAGTCTTTCTTTTTTTTATGCCTTTCTTAGAATGAGTTTCATTCTGCTGGCATAGTTTAGTTCAGTCAACAAATGTTGGTAAAAACAACTGATCTAGGTAGTGCATGAAAGGCTAAGAACCATCTGTTGGGAAGTTCTTCATTTAGTTGTAGAGAAATGCAATAAACAACGAATATGTAATACACTATGAAGGGCTAAATACAGGCACTTAGGAAGAAATAAAGGGGGATTTGTTGTATCTTTGGGTGTTTTAGTTATTAGATAGCCAAGAAGGACTAACAAAGAACATTTTATCTAAGCAGAGGCATGAATGATGAGAGAAAGCAAATACATATTTATCTAAACACAAGAGGAACAGCATCCCATGCAGAAGCAATTGAGGTGGAGAGTATCTGGCATACCTTGGGGCAAACAGGAAGCCAGGTGTAAGAAGATCTGTGTATGCATGAAAGAGGTCATCAGGAGCGGAGGGCCATAATGCTAGAAGATTTCACAAGCTATGATACAGAAGAGCAGTCAAGGAGATGGGTGATAAGAAACAGATACAGTGATGTGTAGTGACATCCAGAAAACATGAAAGAAAACCAAGAAATATACTGTGAAATGAAATGGACAAGAGATATTTTAAATTATATATATATATGAAAGAGGGGTTCAGTAAGCTGGTTTTCCCTCTGTGAAGTATTCACCTGTGTCTGTGTTTTGTTTTCAACACAAATAAAGTATAATGGTGGGAATTTCATATAGATGGAGACAAAATTAATACAAGGTGTTGATGGTACAGTTTGAAGAATGTTGACACAAATGAGAATTTGCTTTCTGCATGCTTCTATCAAAAATGTCTGCTCCATTCAAATTTACTTCTGTTGGGACTATTTTCGCTGTGTCATAGTTTATAGGAAAAAGTATTTAGTGTCTAAAATAGTACTTTGTAAATATAATGAAAGTGCTACCTTTTGCTTAACAATTAAAGTTGAACTATGGTTCAGAACCTTAAAAAAATGTCTGCTCCATATTCATGAAGCCTGCTTTTCTACCTATCTCTCATTATGCTTCTAAGATAGTTTTAAAAGAGAGTTTACCCCTTCCCAACCAAAATAAAGTAAAAAACATTTAGAGTCAGGCAGAAAGTCCTATTATCATAGAAAAGTATACTCAAACAGATGACAACAACTCAATTGATAAAGTTGTAGCTTCTTTTCAGAAAGTATGTGATTCCCTAATACCGTAGACAGGTAACTGAAAAGTTTGGCAGAGCTCTAAGAGAGAGCAGAAGATGAAAGAATAGTGAGGAGAGATTTAAAAAGAAAAGAAGTTTCTCGTATTTTTAGTGTTTGATCTGGCATGGGTCACAATGCCAAGTGCGGATACAGATAAACCAAGATATGAATTCCAGTCTTGAGCCAAAAGATCTAGTTAAGAGTAAGGAAGAAGTCCCTTCCGCTTCCTTAGTCTAAGTTCTACTCATAGCAAGATGTATCTGTGCTTGTTAGAGTCTTATCCTTGTGGGACACAGCAAGGGGTATGATGGTGATGATAATATGGGAACTAAGGAGAACAAATTAATAATGTTTAATCAAGGTTCTTTTGGCTGCAACAGGGACAAAATAAAACAGTTTAAACCAGCTTTGATTAAAAAACAAATTTATTAGTTCATGTAGCTGAAAGATTGGGCATAAAAACTTTATATACAAAGAAGAATAAGGGAGGGATTGGGAAGGTATGGAGGAAGGGGCTACAGCTGGAATACAAAGTGAATAAACTGTAATTAATTAAAAATTCATAAAAAATAACAATTAAAAGAAAAGTTTCAGAAATTAGTGACTGTAAGAGCCCAAATGAAATGACATTTCTCTCCATCCTGAAAATCTGCTCGCTTCAACTTGTCTGAATGAGTAAAATGTTCCAGGAGATGTCAAACTGTACATGCTATGCAGGAGACCAGGGATAAAACTGAGGGCTGACATTCCATGGAAAACTATGAAAATCAGAAAACATTGGAACAGTACTTGAAAGTACCCCTAAAGGAAGAAAAAATATGAAGAAAACCCATTACACAAAATTTGTCGAGCTGGTGATATAACTGATGGATTAGCATGTATTCGGTTTTTCAACACATGGAGGATGAAGAGAGGGGTCACAAAACAAAAGGAAAAAGAAAAAGGACGGAAAGAGAAAGGAGGAAAAAAGCAAAATTACCCAATTCTTCTATTTCAAAACTGAAAGTGAAATAAAAACATTTTTAATTCTTTAATATTAACTTAAAACCTCTAGAAAACCACCGAAGAAATGTAAGCACAAGCAAAGGACACTATTAAAGTAAATACTGAAAAATTCCTGACAAATGAAAACACAGAAAGAGAATGATTATGAGATGAGTGAAATAGCACCAAGCAATATGGCTAACCTGAATATAACCAAACCTATAATTACGTTCTCTGTGCTTCCACTAAAACATCTAACCAAAGGGCAGAATCAATCTGAATGAAAACATAAGGAATAGCCAGGTGTGGTGGCACATGCCTGTAATCCCAGAACTCTAGGAGGTGGATCTCTCCGAGTTCAAGTCTAGCCTGGTCTACAAAATGAGTCCAGGATAGCCAAGGCAACACAGAGAAACCTTGTCTAACAAAACTAAATGCCAAAACAACAAACAAACAAACAAACAACCCTAAAGGAATGACTACATTCTGCATATAACAGACATATTTGATACTAAGACACAAACTAATAAAAGGTAAAAGAATGGAAGCGTTATGCTATTAAGCATAAGAGAGAATGTCTTAATTGCTACCAAACAAAAATGAACATCAAGGTGACTAAAAGGGATGGCTTAGCAGCTAAGTGCATTTGCTGCTCTTGAACAGGATCCAGGATCAGTTCCCAGAACTCACACGGTGACTCACAACCATCCACAGGCACTAAGAAGAAATGCATACACACAGGCAGGCCAAATACTAGTATACAATAATAAAATGAATCTTAAATTTAAAAAAAAAGCATTAACATTACCATATACATTGACATAACTTTATGAAAAAAAGGTCAATAGTCAGAAGAGAGGGAGGGAAGGAAAGAGGCAGACAGACATGGAGAAAGGATTCTTTTAAAGCTGACTTCGTATGAGTAATTGTCTAACAGGAAGAATATACTACACAAAACACCATGCATTCCTATTCTAAGTAAGAGCATGCAAAGAATATATTTTGCCAATGTGTGTGTATACTAATTTTATTAGCATATTTTATGTCTCCAACCAGAGCAGAATTCTAGAAATATGAGAACCTCTTTTTGTTATGTTATGTGTACTTCCCTTTCCCAGCATCTAGAACAGTGGTAATATATCCTAAGTACTCAAAAAAATACTTATTAAAACAGGCATGCTTGAGTACACATATGAATGAAAATGCTAGCAGAGAGCCAGTGACTGAATGCAAGTTCTGGGATGCTAATTCTGCATTCTTTCCTTCTGTTCCCACATTGAAGGAAGCACATCCGCCAATGGCTGTGAAACCTAGCTCATAGCTCAGAACCCATTCTCATGGCAGTCAAAATAAACCAAACATTTGGATGGACGAGACAGGAAATGACCAATAGCCACAGATCATAATGACACAGCTTTGGCTTTTGGGCGGGGGGGAGGGGCAGCCCTCTGCAGAGTGAATATAAGGAGCCACAGGAATGTGAAGCAGGAACATTTTTAATGGTTTTTAAAATGAAATGGTACAGTTTGCCTTCTAGTTACTCTCTGATAAACCCAATAGTCACCCTACAAATTTCAGCTACCATTTATTCAGCATGAGTTCTCCTTGCCTCCAAGCCCCCTCTGGGGAAAGTGGTAAGGCACACTCAACAGATGGGAGAATTAGAATGTCTCATTTTTGGAGGGTAATGGAGCCTTCCAGAGCCTCGTAAATACTGTAGGTCCTCTGCCCAGAAAAACCTTTTTCTGTGGGATATTTTTTTCACATACTTGGATTCAGTTGAATGACCACTGTGAACAGGTCCTCAGAACATGTGGTCTCAAGCAGCGGCATGCATTTCGTAGATTCTAGCATCCAGAAAAGAAAATATCTCATCTAAGCTTTCAAGAAACAATCACACACAGACTCTGCCTCTGTATCATGTCTAATGCTATTTTTACTGTTTCATAAGTATTTTGCTTCACATAAGCAGACAAAATATTTGCAGCCATCTCTGATGAATAAGGTATGTGGCTCAGCTGGTTAGTATCCAGTTTGGAGAGGAAATGCATGAGTAAAAAGTAATGAGATTAGGGTCTGTGCATGAGAGGAATGCCGACTTCAATCCTGACCCTCTCCTTGCATGTGTGGTTGTGAATGCATTACTGAACAGTCTTGAACTTGTGTTTTTTATTAGTCTGAGAATTGAAAATTAAACTACCTGCCTCATGCGGCTTTTGTCAAAAACTTAATAAGATGATTGTGCAGAGCATCATTTCTATGTGTGGTAGCAGTATTATCATTGTGGTTTTAAAGCAACATTTATTCATATACACACAGGTATTTCGTAAGACACAAAAGTAGAAAGGAGACTAGGGAAATGTCATAGGGGAAAGATATAAAGGAAACAGGAGGTGGAAAAAGGAGTTATGGAATATATGTCATGGAAGAGTAAAAAGGGCACTGAGGAAATATAAAGGGGAAAGGGGGACAGGTGAGACCAAGAAGGGAGGTAATGAACAAATGATGACATATCACGTGCAAAAATGTTATAAGGAAAATCATTACTTTTTATGGTAAGTTAATTTTTTTAAAAAAGTTTCACATTTTTAGAACTTGGAGAACAACATACTTTGAGTCAAGGCAGTGATATTGGACTAAAGATCGAGACATTCAGATCACCAAGCATAGTGTTTCCATATGGAGTTTTGGGCAATTAGCAGAAAAGCCACTCTGCAAGTACTAATGTCACCCTATGATGTAGACATGGGTAGTTCTTGCAGAGCAGATGTGGTGCTCATACAGCCAATATCAAAGGTTTACAACACAATTTACTTCTTTTGTGACTTGGCATCACCAATTGCCCATGACTGTCACCCCTTGATCCCACCCCAGGACTGGCTATGGAGCAAATTCTGTTGGCAGCACTGTACTCTTTCAGGAAGGAATGTCAGATATGGTGACTCACATGTTATCCTCTGCCCAGCAACAACTTCTATCAATTCCACTTACCCTGAAATGGTAGTGCAGTCCCCTAGGACTTAGAGGTCAGGGTCCTTTAGGGAATGGAGCAACCTGAGCAATAGAACATGGAGCTAAAGTCAGAGAGAGCAACCAAAATGACCGGTTGAGAGAAAGGAGTCCCTAGCTGACTAAGGACTAAAGTCACACCCAAATCAAAATGATGATGACCAAGCATGGATTAGCAGATGGGCCACAGACTACATCAAGGGGATGCAGAAAGAAAAGGAAAAATAGAATGAATGTTGCTGTTACTTCTCAGGACAGAGGCTATTCTAACTAAAAGACAAGAGCTTCCTGGCATCCACAAGAAGGTTCTTCTTTAGTGGTACAAAATAATAAATGGTTCTTAGAATGGCCATGGGAATTATTCAATAAAACAGTGATTGTAGCATACCTAGCTTGTGATTCTTGCATTTTATATGTTTATTAAATCTAAAACTCTCTCTTTCTCTCTCTCTCTCTCTCTCTCTCTCTCTCTCTCTCTGTGTGTGTGTGTGTGTGTGTGTGTGTGTGTGTGTGTGTGTGTATGGTGTATGAGATTCTATTGCATTCAGTGGCTGGACCTTGCAAAGATGCTTAGAACCCCTGTTCTCAGCTGTGCTTGGTGCAGATTTCCATGTTAACAACCTAGAACACTCACTTAGATTCTGTACTTTAAATGTCCAAGTGCACTGCCATCTATTTTTTCTCACTTCATCCCTATAATTCCAAGTAAGTATCCCACAGCTTGTAAGTAACAAAGCCTAGCCCCATACCTGACTTATTCAGGTATCTTTGAGACCCAAATCCTGTATGAGGCATAGCTCTGACTTCCTTTAAGTCAATCTCAATCTCTGTGTCTCCCTCTCTCCTCTTCCCCCTCCCTCCCTCCCTAGTTCTTTACTCTTGTTGAATTTCCAGTTCCTACTTCAAAAGGACAGACAATATTGGAAAATGATGCTACTGAAATTTCTACTTTTAATTCAGGGTCTATATTTGCCTGTCAAGACTTCTTGCATGTCCAACCCAGGATGTAACTGGCTTTGGGTTATTTCAGCCCCTGCTCTGGACTCCATCTGTTCTGGCACAGAAGGTTGAGCCTGCTTCTCATTGTAACAAGGTTGCACTAATTAGTTGCATTTGATTTTGCAAAGGAGAAAAATGCAAATGCATGCAAAGTAGTATGCAAATGAGCAGTATCTTGGCTCTCCCAAAGACTGAGCCTGCAATGTTGATGCCAATGACAATGTATATTAATAGCCACCTTAGCCAAGCATGCCTTGTTTTGAAATGGGGTAAACATCAGGGGTTTTCTTTTTTCTGTAATACTTGTGACTTTATACCAAATTCCAAGTTTATGATCCTGGACAAGAAAACCACTGGTCACAATGCTGTCTTTTCTGGAGAGGATTCTTGATGTCATTGGGTTTATTGGTAAATCAGCAGACTTGGAAACCAAGTCACATAAACTGTAGTTAAAAATCTTGCTTTCAGTCTGGCATGGTGGCATGTCCCCATAATCCCAACATTTAAAAGGCTGAGCCAGGGGAAAATCAAAGTCTGTTGCTAGCCTAGCCTACCAAGTGAGATCTTTTCTCAAAAACAAAACAAAACCTACCACTCTTTGCTTGAATGAGTGCTTAACCTAGGTCTCCAGTGTGCTTGACTCTCAGCCCTGTGCTTCCTGAACAGCAGAGGAACAAATGAGGGCTGACTGAAAAGATGGGGAACATCTGAGATACAGATGAGACCATCCATGTCTGTCTCTCTTCATAGGCCTTTCCCTCACGCAGGAACTGAGTAGGAAAGTAATGAAGAGTGGGTGGATCCCATCCCTGACCTTGGTCCCATTATCACTTGTCATTTCATCAGCTTAATCTTTCTAGAACAAAGCAGTGAAAATAAAACATAACATCGCTCTAGGTCCTCTTACAGGCCCCCAGGGATGAGCAGAAAGCTCTGTTTGCTTCATAATACACCATATGCTGAAAAACAGTGCTTTCTTTACAAAATCCATCCTGAGGAACTCAGGCCTCAGAGTAATAGCTCTCTCTCCTACCCATTCACCCTGCAGTATTTGCTCAGCTTATCGCTCCTAAACAGACTGGAAGTTTCTCATGGGCAGAAATGATTTCTGCATCCTTAACAAGTACAGAAAACCTGACTCAGAGCATTTGCCTCAGGGTGTGGGGAAAAAATTGAGGAATGACAGAGAGCAGAGTGTGTAGGAAGAAGCATCATGAACAGCAAGGAGAGAGAGAGACTGAGAAAAAGATTACAACAGAGAACTAAAGGAAGAGGAAGAGAAAGGGGGTAAAGGAAGAGAAAAGGATGAGAAGGAAAGGGAAAGGAGGGTGGGCAGGTCCTCTAGGTTAGAGAGAAGAGTAGGTTCTCCATGGAAACCAAAGTGTCTGTTTGCTTAAGGATGCCACCAAAGAGGAAAATTGTAAATCACTTTCCAGGCAGGAGGCAGGATGATTTCCCTAGCTTTGACAGCTAAATTTGAAAAACACTTCTATCAGCCTCCATAGATTCTGAACCTCCTACCTAGGCCAGGTGCTATGGCAGCTAAAAAAAAAAAAAAAAAAAAAAAAAAGCCACAGGCACACTATTTTGCCTTTTACATTACTTATTGACAAATAGTGTGTCAGAACCATTTTGTTATCCCCTCCTGCATTCCTAACTGCAAAGAAGGAAGAAATGGAGTGAAAGAGAAGGGGAAAAACAGCCTAACAGGCAGAGTTTAGGCAAAGCCTGCTTCCTGGCTGTGACACACACCAGAAAGGGTCTTTCATTCAGATACAGGTCGTAGAAGTGGAAACTTGGGTCTAAAACTCTGCAACCCCTGTGCCAAAAAGTAAAGCCTAGGAAATCTCCACCACTGACCTTCTTGTATGGGAATGAGAGGTAATTTTCTTATCCTGTCATGGGTAGTAACAATGACCTAAATTACGCATGCACACACACACGCAGCAGAGGATTATGTGCCTAACAAGCCTAAGTAAAACCCTTTTCCTTCCTCCCCTCTACACTTAATGTCTTTGAGGGAGGGGGAGGAATTTCAATTACCTGCAGTCAGCTGTCATTTAAAGAGATCAAGAAAAATTCCAGAGGGTTGGAAGTCTTCTGTTTTTAAATCGTGTGCCATTCTTAGCAGTACAAAGAAACTCCTGATGTGGATCAGCCTTTGTTCCAGTGGATCCTTGCTGTATGCACTACCTACACATTGAGGACTCAGCAGTGTGTCATCAGAACAAATGTCCTTGCAGAGCCCATATCCAAGGAATCTTATTTTAGTTGATGATAGATGCAAAGCACAAAAACAGTAATGCTGGTGATTATGATATGGTAAAGTTACACAGCAAAATATATTCTGAGTTCTTGAAAATAGACGAGATTTTTTTCTCATGAATATGTATAAATATTAAGGAATTTCAGTATATATAGAGTCTGTAGTTTCAGGCATCATGGGAAATGTCAAAATTTAGGTGCTTGACACAGGACACATCAGCTATCTCCCAGTTATGGTTAGAGTTTGGGTGGCCCTGGCTCTGATAATGTGGGTTTCTGAAAGTTGAGAGTCTGTGATCCATGTCCAAGGAGGCCGACCCCCCTGACAGTTGGCAGAGAGCCTCACTTCATGGTGGCTGTCACCAGGAAGTCCAATCTGTAGCTACATAAAGCTGCTTGAGTATCTTACAAGATGGCCATTGACCTCCATTTAAGTGGTTAATATAATTTTTCTTTTTTTAATTTTATTTTATTAATTATACTTTATTCACTTTGTATCCCCCCATAGGCCCCTCCCTCCTCCCCTCCTGGTCCACCCTCCCTTCCTCTTCTTCACACATGCCCCTCCCCAAGTCCACTGTTAGGGGAGGTCCTCCTCTCCTTCCTTTTGATCTTAGTCTATCAGATCATATCAGGAGTGGCTGCATTGTCATCTTCTGTGGACTGATAAGGCTGTTTCTCCCTCAGGGGGAGGTGATCAAAGAGCAGGCCAATCAGATTATAATACAATTTTTTTCATTTATTTATTTATTAATGTTACATTCTGGTAGGAAGTCCCTCCCTCTCATCTCCCTCTGGGCCCGCCTCCTTTCCCTCTCAGAGAAAGGGAGACTTCCGATGGGTGACAACCTACCTTGGCATATCAAGTAGGCTTGGGCCCATCAGACTGAGATTAGGAGATTCCCTCATCACCAGTTCTGCCATTATTCCATGAACACAGGGAAGACAACGTGCTGACAGTCAGCATTTATAGACGGTCACCATTTATTGAGCACCTACTATGTGCCAGAAACCAGTGCCGAGAGAGTCACCTGAAGTCACTCAGGCCCTATCAACAGGCCTGGGAAGTGACTAGCACTATTCCCTTGTTCTGAAACAGAAACTGGGATGCAAGAGCTGCCGGGTAAGTAGTGGATCTCACACATAGCATTGGTCTGATGCACTTCTGCCTTTACCATATGAAAATACCATTATCTTATTTTTATGCACCGATTTCATGTTAGAAAATGCCAGGCACTACAATGATGGAAAACAGGGCTGCAAGAAAAATGAGAAATAAGATCAGGGAAGCTGACTCCATCCTAAAACCACAGGTCCCTGCTGCGCCTTCTTCGTGACTTCTGTGCATATGTGCACAAATGTGTGTCCCTGGTCATCTATGTGCATATGCTGTGTGTGTGTCTATATTATAGAAAGGAGGGTTGGCCATAATTGGCCTGGAAAGACATCAAGGCTTCTGCACATCTACATGGACACACATTGGAGCCTCCTCTCTTGCTCTCTTACTCACTCTCCCTTTTACCCACTAGCTCTCTCTCCTGAACAAACCAATCAGGTAGTAACCATTGTGCCCACATTTCTACAGCCACCTCCCATACTCACATGGCCCACATGAGGGGCATGTCATCCCTTCATTTTGCAAAAGTTAGGATCGTAGGAGTAACCTGATGCTTTCAAGGTCATACATTGTGTGACTTGGTATTGTCAATTCTCCCAAGTGGGACTGAGTTTAAACATACAATACAATATTATGCAAATCCAGGGAATGTGTGTGTGTCCATGGCCTATTTAAGGTAGAAACCACTTTTCCCCAGAACTGACCTCCAACCTGATTTGAGGTTCCTTCCTTCTTTCTGTGGTCTCATGACCAGTTGATCAAGAATAGAAGTTCCAGTTTTCACCACTGTGCCCCATCCCTTCCCATATCCACCTCTCTGCCATAGGAATCTGACTGCAATGAATGACACCTCCCAGACTCCTTTGCTTTCTGTTTCTTATTGTGCATAGTCAAAATATTAGAGCTGAGGAGGTCATTCTTCCTCATTCTGTGCCTGCCATAGTTGTGGGTTATAGGGACTGTCTAAAGATTATCCCCTTATGTACTATCCTATTGAGTTCCCCAAAACCCTGCTTCTTCCCCTGATCCTTCTGGTAGCACTCATCTTGCTAGCTTCAAGAGAGCATATGTTCTTGTCTTTGTTTTTTATCTCTTTTGTGTTGATTATGTTCCTGTAATGAATCACCCCAAAAGTTAAACACTAAAGGCAATAACCAGTTTTTTGCTCCCATCATATGAATCAGTTATTTGAGGTGGGCTCAGCATCCATTTCTGCTTAAAGTAGTTGTGATTGGACTCATCCTGACATTTGCAATAGACCAGGGTCAACAGGGGCTAGCCTTTGGCAGATCTTTCTCCTCAAGTATCCTGCAGTGCACTGGTGCAGGTTTCATCACATGGTATCGAAAGCATCCCAGAGACTGAGAGCAGGAATTTCAGTGCATCTAGTACCCATCCCATTGCCACAATCTATTGATCAGAATAAGACATATGCTAGATTAAAAGGAAGTGAGAAAATAAATTCTGGAAATAATTTTGAAGGGGAATACACAGTAGGATTACAGGAATCTGTAAACCATTGAATAGTTCTCTAGAGGTCAGCCATACCTGGGAGCAAAACCTTTGTTCTTTCTTTCTAGAACTCCTCTTTCATGTACCCTCTGCTTCCTGCTGGGATCATGTCAGGTAGGAATAGTGGCTAACACTATTTATGATTTTCATTCTGCCGTGTTTTTGAGATGCCTCTGTATTATATTAGTTTTATTTCACCTAGAAAACTTTGTATGTTCTTTCTCCTACGGATGGACATTCAATTCAGTGTGTCTTTTTTTAGGATTACAAATGCTGCATTCTTTCCTTTGCACATGAGTATTCTCCAGGGAACTTAATTGAGAGTAAAGTTGCTATAGTGTAATATTGCCAAGTTACTTTCCAAAGTCAATATAATCTTTCACAGAACAAATAGAATTTGAGAGCTGAACATTGAGAGTTGAAAAACTGAGTTTACCTTACGTTATACAATTATGTTTTAAAGAGCAGTACCATTATATGATTGGAATGAGGCTCCCACCCAGTACAAGGCTTTGTTTTTCAGCAGTATTCACAAGAGATGGTCAGACAACCCATTCTTGAACTCTTAAAGTCCACAGGGAAGCTTGATCTGTTAACTCTGACTCCTGCAGAACAAAAACACATTGGGAAAAGAATAATTCCTCCCTTTGCCTGAAGCCTGCACTACTCTATTGGAACCGGTGGAGGCGGGTAGAGGGCACAAGAAATAACCACCTTAGAGTGCTTTGGAGTGCAATCAGAAGGACAATTCTGCTCCTAAAGAGTTTGTGTCCTTTTGTGTGTGAAAAAAGACATTGTAGGAAGTGGGGCAAGAAAGGAACATATTTAGTTTCAATCTGAAGTGTCCAAAATGATGGCAGAGGGACTGAAAACAAAGTAGACATAAGAACCCTAGAAGAATATTATTATGCCCAGAATGAATGAGCACTTTAAAAAAAGGAGAAGAAACCCCTTTGATGTTTAAGACCAGAATCTGGAATAAAATGAGCATCTAGAACTCATGTGTTGTCAGTCTCTTGAAGCATTTGTTTTGTTTTCTGTGAAGCAAGGATAATAATAGTAGCTAAGAAGGTACAGTATGATCCCCATCTCAGTTCAAGAGGGAAGAATCAGGGCACACAATCACAATCAAATAAAAGCAAAACCAAACTCCAAAATCTTAAATAACTTAACATCCACTGTCTGGGATTCACTCACAATTGTCTGGGCTCCTCCAAGGGCCCTTGGATCACTTCTCCACCTCTGCCCTTTGCAGCAACACAGCTTGTCTTCCAGGTTCCAGCTGACTCCACTCTACCACGGCTGCTTTTCTTTGTGCTCATCCCATGGCACTGGCATCTCCAAATGCTGGGCTCTTCTGCTGCAATTGGGCTGCACATTCACCAATAGTCTCATATAGGCTCTCTTCATGAGGCCAAGCCTCAACTTCTCTTCATGACCCCTTCATTCCTGGGCCATCAACTGACTGTGGCTGCACCTTCACCACTGGCCTCTCCTAGTGCCAACCCTCAGCTGCTCTCCATCACCACCTCATTTCTTCAAAACTGTACCACCTGGGTGACTCTCACATTACCAAATTCACCTGCCAGTATGAGGTACAATCTTGACCACCTCTGGAACAAAGTTTTTGTGTGCTGACTCTCAGGAAACATTTCTCAGAAGATTTCACCTCAGTGATGCTGCTTTCTTCTTCTTCTTTTTTTTCCAGAGCTGGGGACCCAACCCAGGGCCTTGCGCTTGCTAGGCAAGCACTCTACACTGAGCTAAATCCCCAACCCCTGCTGATTTCTTCTTAATTATTGCTAAATTCTAAGCTCCAACTGACCAGCATTAAGTATCCCAGTAAGGCAAAGATTTTACGTTAGCAGTGATGGTATCTTTTTAATCACAGCTGATTCTTCAGCCCCAGCTAAACAAAGCCACATAATCTTAGTTCAAAATAACAAAAGCCCAGATAGAGTTTTTAAAACTTCCCTCTGAAACTTTATAAGCTAGGCCCCCATCTTCTGGGTTGCCCTCAACCTTCTTCCAAGCTCTTACAGAATAGCATTGAACACGAAAGGGCTTTTCTTGCCCAAAGGCTCAAGTCCTTCCACAATCCTCCCCAAAACAATTTATGATCAAGTCTGTTACAACAATATGCCACAGCCGTGGTACCAACTTATCTTAATTGGGGTTTCATTGCTGCAATGAAACACAATGACCAAAAAGTAAGATGGGGAGGAAAAGCATTATTTGTCTTACAGTTCCACATTGTAGTTCATCACTGAAGGAAGTCAGGACAGAAAGTCAGACAAGGCCAGAACAGCAGGAGCTGATGCAGAGGCCATGGAGGGTTGCTGCTTAGTGGCGTGCTCCCCATGTCTTGCTCAACCTGCTTTTTTATAGAACTGAGGACAATTGGCTCAGGGATGGCCCCACCCACAATGGGCTGGGCACTACACAAACAATCACCAATCAAAAGTTTTTCTTACAGGCCTGCCTACATCCTGATCTTATGAAAGCATCTTCTTAATTGGGGTTCCCTTCCCTCTTCTCAGATAACTCTAACTTGTGTAAAGTCATCATAAAGCTATCCAACATAATCTCCTACTCAAAGAGCTAATGTCTGGCCCATGGCGTGTGCTTAACGACACTATTAGCTTTTAAGAACTATTGGTAAATAATAGCAATGACAGCACTTGAGATTCATTAAATTGTGGTAGTTGAGGGCTTCTTAATGTAAAAAAATACAAGTATTTTGTCTTGGTTTTGTTTATTTCTTTCTTTTATTTGCATAATAGTCCAATGTATGCACCTTTGCTGGGAGATAAGTCTCTTCCATGGAGATATATGGCTCCAGATGGACTGATTCTAACCTGGGACTTGGTTTTCTCTTTATCCTGCCTCCTCTATGATGTGGACACAGAACTCCTGCTTGTACTCTATTCGTGAGAACCACACCAAGCCACAAAGGGAGCTGAGAAGTATCTTTTGCCATCGGGGCTTCTTAATGCCAGCATTCTGGCATCTCAGGAAAGGTTATTTCTTGCCTGGCAGCCATATGTGTCTGGTAAGATATTTGGTAGACTTCAGATTCTGCTGCCTACAGGCTGAGTATCCCTCCCCAAAAAATATTTGAAACATACATGTATCAGATTTCAGACTGGTTTGGGATTTTGGAGTATTTTCATCTAATGTAATATTTCAGGGGATAGAATACAAGTCTGAGCAGCAAATATATTTGTGTATTATATATACTTCATAGGTACCTTGTATACACTGCCTAAAGTTAACCTTATAAGATATCTTAATATTTGTTTAGAGTTCCATGAAATGGAATATTCCACTCCTGGGATCAGATCAGAATCCAAAAAGTTACCAAATTTAGAGCGTTTGGGATTTCACTAATATTGTGGGCTACCCCACAATATTAGTGGTGACTACACATGCACACACACACACACACACACACACAGACATTTCACCCTTCCACTACTAAGTTGTAACTGCTCTTCCCCCCCCCCCCCAAAAAAAAAAAACAAAAAACAAAAAAAAAAAACTCCAGACAAATTTCTCAAAATCTCCCTTGGATAAAAACTACTCCAATCCTACACACCAAGGAAAGGGAGGAGAGATTCCAGGAGGCAGATTTTTTTTTCCCCCACACTGAGGAGAATCCAAACCAAGAGCTTTGTTTCATACCTGGGGTTTCTGTGTGACATGAGCTAACTGAATGCAGGATTGTGGAAGGACTTTGGGACTTTGAGCTCCTGAAAGCCCTCAGCCTTTCACCTGGAGCGACACCTGACCTATAGCAAGTACAGAACACATAAATCACTGCTGGCTGCCTGCATGTGCTTTGTTGACAAGGCTAACACAGTTCAGACACCCTGCCAGGGTTTTCTGTGCACCAGGCTCCTTGAGGATAGTAGCAGCAACAGCAGCAAAAGCCCAGGTACACTGAAGAAGGCAGGGAGTTGCTTGGTGTGCCCAACCCCACTCCACCTCAGGGGCTGCTGAGCAAGGTAAGACTTGGAAGCAAGCTGTTGCCCCCACAGCTGCCAATTTAATCTTCCTGAAGGGCTTCGTGATTCGCGCATGCTGCTGATCCCCCTGCCATGCCTGACAACAAGCCATTACACTCTCTGAAAGAAGACCTGATTATGCCACGGGGCACAGCTGACAGTTTTTCATTTTCTGAGTGAGACTCCATGGGGTTTTAATATCCTCCCCCTCCCTTTGGAGGTCCCGATCCCCTCATCTGAGTATTTCACCCACTGCTAGCTCTGCCACCTCCGTCAACATTACAAGGCAGAGGATGCAGTAGCATTACAGTTGCCATGGATGAATCTAACAGCTATATTGATTTCTTGGTTATATCTGCTCCAAAAGTGCCATAAAGAATGGACTCCTAACGGTCTAGAAAGATAAAAGAACAGAAAACATAAATGGATAGGTTTTTTTTTTTTTCTCCTTCAGGAAATAACTACAAACAGATTAGGCCTTGTCCAGATTCTGAAGCCCTTACTATGAGAGCTCATGAACTGCAAGCATAGCCACACAGGACACATGATACACAACACAGAGAAAACCTTCTACCAAAATCCCCAAGAAAGAGTCCAGAAATGAGTAGACATGCAAGACCAAGAAAGTCACAGGTAGACTCTCTGTAACAATAAAATACCTACTGGCTAAATAAAATTGAAATAATGCCATCACAAATTCTCTACCAGCAACATGGAGCTAATAACATCTTCCCCATAGGATGGTTGTGAAGAATAAATGAGACGGCAGATGTGAAAATACCTGGCAGAACCTCTGCCACATACTAAGGCTTCCATTGATCTCACTATGATATTGCAGCGGAGAAGGACCTGCTCAGAAAGCACCATGGCAACTGACAGGAAAAAGTGAAAAATGGGGAATTGGAAGAATCTTCTACATTGTCAGAAACAACAGCTAGCTGTCTATCGGTCATATGCAGGTTCTCTATGACACAAAGACCCAATAGCATTAGGAATCCAGTGAGACCTTAGCTCACCCAAAGCCTATTGTCTATGTGCCATTCTGCATAAGTCTGGAGTCAACACCAACGGTTCCTTCATGGCCAACCACATGGAGAACAAAATGCCCATTCTATCAAGAGGCAAGTTAAGAAAACAAAGAAGAGGAAATAGAAATGGCAGGTTAATTGATATAGGGCACTGACAAATCAAGCCAGAACTTCAACTGCCAGAGCAATTAGAGAATTGGGGGAAAGAGGGCTGTTTGACCAAATTGTAGCATCTACACACTTACACTAGTGAGACAAACACTTTTATTCCAAGTCTCCATCTCTGAGATGGTCAATGCCAGAAATGTTTCTTCCTCCTTGCATCTTTTGCTACTAGAACCATGGTTCTCGACCTTTCTAATGCTGAGACCCTTTAATGTAGTTCCTCATGTTGTGGTGATCCCCAACCAAAAAGTTATTTTCTTTGCCACTTTATAACTGTAATTCTGTTACTGTTATGAATCATAGTGTAAGTATCTCTGTTTTGCTATGGCCTTTGGCAATCTCTGTGAAGGCCACAGGTTGAGAACCACTGTACTAAGCACTGACTTGAGCACATTCAGGAGATGGCAGGGCCAATGTAGTTTACTGGGTTAGCAGCTTTAGCAGCTGTTGAGAAGCCTTTGAAGAACCTATAGATGTTTCAAGAAACATGGGTGCAAATGGCATTCTGACTGGTCAAGGGACCATCCCAGGGGTCATCTTGGACCTGTTCAGTTGGGCTAGAGGAAAGTAGAACAGGAACAGTCCAGGCACAGAAACTAATAGCATCCCTCTACAGTCATGACTTTAGATGATGTGAACTCACACTGATTTAGTTTGAAGCAAAACAAATAAACAAACAACAATAACAGATTCCTGTTGTGAGTAAGTAGGGATAGTGTAGAGTTAGAGATGAACACCATTAATTCAGCAAACCACTCACTTAGCTTCCATGTAAGGCAGCCCTTACATTAGGAATTGGGTTTATGGCCCAATAACTTAGTGGAGAAAGAAGACATGCTTTTGTTTTTGGTTTTTCTTTTAACATAGCCACAAAGATTGACAAATGTATATAGACTTTCTACAGAGGAGAAAAATAGAAAGGAAGGGCTAAGATGGATCTACAGGATTAGTAGGCATGAGGAGCAAAAGCTGCTAAATGATTAAAGGAATCAATGTGTACAAGATAGGGGCAATGGGGCAGAAGTGAGACCAATGCAGGTGCAAAGAACTGTGTAAGATCGTCACACTCACCAGCAAGTAAGGAGCATGTTTTGGTTCGCCTGTGCTAAAGCATCTGGGTAGTAGCAAGAACAGTGGTAATAGCAGCATATGATTGAGAGTCCTTGGACATTTCCCATGTCCCTGACACAGTTCAAAGGGCTGTGAGTGCATGTAGTCTTGTAATGAATACACACAGCCTGATTAGCTCAATTTTACAGCTGAGAAAACTGAGGCATAATAAAGATTAGACTCATTCCAAGGTCACAGCCTACAAGGGACAGAGATGGAATCTGCCCCCTCAGCTGTAGATTGCAGAGGTGTTTGTGGCAGGAAAGCCCTGGATTCAGTCTTGAAGGTGAGGAAGAGGGTAACCCTTATGGTAAAAGAGGCCATAAGGGTGAGGCTTTTTGGACATAACAACAAAATCAATAAAGAAAGGCGGGCCTGGACAGAGGACCTCAGGCAGATAGTCTGTAACAGGCCTCTGGTCCTGAATAATGGAGAGGTAAAAGTAGGTTACTTTTTGTGAGGTCATCAAGGATCTGGTGAGCAAAGTCACCTTGTATATAGAAGCATAACAGCCAGAAGGTGCAAATGCTGGAGGAAGCTTCATTAGAGACTCTGGGACAGTAAGAAATGGTGAGTCTTCTTCCTTCCTTCCTTCCTTCCTTCCTTCCTTCCTTCCTTCCTTCCTT
>NW_026596079.1:14615253-14649393 GCF_907164565.1 Psammomys obesus
CTTCCTTCCTTCCTTCCTTCCTTCCTTCCTTCCTTCCTTCCTTCCTTCCTTCCTTCCCTTCTTCTTTCCTACCTTCCTCCCTCCTTTTCTTTTTTCTTTCTTTCCTCATGCATTACATCCCAATTTCAGTTTTCTCTCCCATCTTTCCCCACATTCTCTTCCCTCTACCTTTGCTTTCCACAAGATACAACCCCCTCCTCACCTCAGAAAAAAAGCAGGCCTCTCAGGAACATCAACCAAACCCAACACAACAAGCTACAATGAAACCAGGTGCATACCTTCACATCAAGGCTGGACAAGGCAACCTAGTAAGAGAAAAAGGAGCGGGAGGGTGGTTTTCTAACCAGAGTTTATTTGTATCCTAGAGTTCAGAGCCCAAGACCACCCTATGGGCCCCTGCATTGCTGGTAAGAAAAAGAAAATGCTACACACATGATGGGAGGTTCCAAAGTTCTTGCCAGCTAGTAAGAGAGGGCTCCTGCATGAGAATGGACTGAAGGACCCAAGAGAGGTCTCTCTTCACTTTGCTTTTCTCACTTTCACACTCACACACAAAAGTACCTGAACCCTGGCCTATATGAAAAGGCCTGGGAAAGCCCCTGGACCATGGAAGAAGTGAAGGATGAATGGGGGAAAGCACCTGGACTCAACCCAGCCTGGTGCTGGCCAGCTGCCTGCCTATCATACCATGTCCTTCTGGGAAGACTACAGCTCCCAGCCTCCTCAGAAGGGTCTTTGGGGTCCTGTAATTAAGTTTAGGCCAATGGAGTATGAGCAAAGGCAGAAGAGCCAGTTCCAATCTTAGTGCTCTAAAGCATTCTGTGACCTTGTGGTCTGTCTTTTCTCTCCCATGGAGACATTTCAGGGCCATAGGCTTCAAGTGGTGAAGTTGCGTGATGGGGGCTGCACAGCATCCAAAGGACTACAGTGTGGTAAGCAAGATTCAGTTGCTATGCTAACCCACTGAAACTCTGGGGTCTGACTGTTGTTGCAACCAGGAGTGGCTCTCCAGTGTTGCTAAAAGCATAGCCCACAGCCAGGCAGCGTCAGCCTCACCTGAGAGTTTGTCTGACACACAGGTACTCAAGTTCTACTCTCAAAGCAGAAACCACACACCGGGTCAGCAGTGCCTTCAGATGCCTGGTGGGGCCAAAACAGCATATCCAGTAGCTCAAGGTAAGACTCAGTTTCCTCTTCTATCTAGTGAAGATAACACCCTGTGATGCACATGCAGTGATTGAGCAATAATACCATGTGGTGTGATACAAGCGAAGAATCCACCCAGTCGCCAACAGTCAGAGATCAGTCAGTGTTAGCTCCTAGTGAGTGTTTTAGTCAGGATCTGGGAGCCACAGATCATTAGGACTTCCAGAGAAGTAGTAAGTGGTATAATATACCTGCCTGTGGGCAATGTGGCACCTCAGGGGTTCCTGCCCTGGTTTAATTCCCTCTGCTTGAGTGTAGGGCCAATCCTTAACTCATTTCTGGTGAGCGGAATATGGAAGGCCATGTTCCCTTTGAAGCTTCTGAGGGAGCCGCTTTTGAGTCTCTCGGCTCCTAGCACTCCAGCCTCTGACCTGTTCTTGATCTCAACTGTTTTATCTTTTGTAAGGGCATGTGCTCCTGTATGCCACCATGAAAATCCAGGATGATCTCATCTCAAAAACCCTAATTAGAACTGCAAAAGTCTTACTGGTCACTGATTTCCGGGATATAGACATTGATTGTGGATTGTGTCATGATTTGACCCAATAAAGTGTCCAAAAACTAGAGATTGTTTGTATTCAGCTTCATCTACCCCTGACCAAGGCAACTCCTCTCATGCATGACACAATGTAAGGATCTGACATGAGATTTTTAAAGAAAAAGTCAGTAGTGTGTAACAGTAAAGCCACGGGGCTTTAGCTAAACCCAATTCAAACTTGAACCACTTAGAAATGTGAGACGTTAGGCAAATGACTCAACCTCTCATGCCTCATGCCTGTCTCATGGGGATTGACAAGAGCTCAGTTCTGAGTGAAAAGCACCTACTCAGTGCCTGGGACTCAATGGGTCTGCAAAGTCAGACACACAACCAGGGCTCAGAAAGACTCATCATTATAACCTGCCTTTCTGTGACTGGCCTTGGCCATCACAATCTCCCAAAGCTTTGACCACCTTGAGGATTCTTGCCCTGCTCAGACAGGACAAAGGTAGGGGAAGCCCCTAGTGCTCTGAAAGACCCCTCTTAATGCAGCTCTAGAGGAAGTAGCAGAGTCCTGCCTTCCAATCACCTGTCTTCTTTCTTCTCTTTCCATGTTCCGCAAACAGCACTGTCTTCAAACTTGCTGAGGTCCTTTACTGTCACTCTTGGCATGGTGTGTTCCTGCCACCGTCATCATGACAATAGAAACATCTTCACTCAGACTCCTTACCACACAGTGCAGAGTCATGAGATGCAGTCCTGAGAGTATGTCATTCCCAGCCAGATGGGAATTGACCACATTTCTGCATTGACTAGAATGTTCTAGACACAGGGGTTAAGAGGAGCTTAGGTTATACAGCCTGGCAACTGGCCTCAGGCTGCTAGGGAGTTGTAGGCCTTTGTGGGGTGGACAGTCAGGAATAACTCCTTCAAGTATGATTCTTGTCCAAAAACTTTGTAGATGAGATCACATGTCAAAGTGAGAAGCAGAACATGCCTGTGACTCTAAAGAAAAGCGAGAGACCATCAAGTCTAATGCTAGGCTTTTTAGAGGCTCCAAGCACAGACTGGAAGAAAATATTTGCACCAACAACTAGTGTTAGAATACATAACATTAAAAAAATCTCATACTTATTGAAGAAGAAGCCTCTTTCCAAATCAGAAACACTTGGGCATATCTACACAGAGAATGCATGCACTCAACACAGGATTATATGTAGTAACTAGCCGTGAGAGAGATGTATCAGCAGGAGGAACTTCGAACCACGAGGAGAGACACATGTGCTTGGAGAAACTGTTACTCACAGAGCTAAAAACGCATTTTGCACACGTGCACATTTTGCATGTGTAAAATGACCTAACATTTCCATTTCTAGGTATTTCCCCAACAGATATGTCCATAAAAGGCTGGTGCTTGGAAGCTCATGGCAGCCTTCTTCATTATCACCACACACTAAAAGCAACTGCAGTGTCTTTTCATAAGGGTAAAATAGACAGTGCAGAGGAGCCAGGCAGTAGAATATTAAACAGCCATGAAGAAGAGCTGATACAACACACTACATAGGAGCATCTCAGAAGCTCAGAAGCTAAACCAGACATAAAAATAAATAAAAATGATATCAGTTCCAGGAAGTGTTAGGGTAAACTGAGTTCTGGGTAACAGAAATCAAACCAGGATAGTCTTTGTCTGAGAGAGGGGAAGAAGAGAAAGTAGAAATAAGGGAATTGCACAAGTTTACAACAAACTCTGGTTCTGCCTGAAATGACAGGATATGGGTGCATGTAACTGTAAGACTCAATAAATTATATACTTTATCCTCCTATCCCAGCCTTGAAAGTGCTGGGCTCACAGTGAAAGCCACCATACCAGGACAGAATTTGGAACTTACAAGTTGTTTGGTGCTATTTTGGGGACATCTCCCTGCTACACTGAGTTGGAACCATAATTCATTTAGTAGCTTCTCTGAGAAACAAGTCACACAAAGGATTCCTGGGCAATGCTGACTGTGCTATCCTTAATTTCTTCTGATTTGGATGTAACAAAACAAAATGTTCAGCTTGTACAAACACATCTCTAGTAGGAAATGTGGATGGAGAGAGTGCCTCAAGAAGAATGATGAGAACAGGCTTATGAAACCCTCAAAATGTTTGGATGCTTCAGGGGTCACAAGCCCAAGTTACTGAGCTGGGGGCTGAGAAGTTGTGTGATGCAACCATGGGCATGAGGCCTGACCTGGCCCAATAAGCGGTGAACTCTCGAAAGAAGAACGATGTTCAAAATCCTGAGTCTGAATTGTATGTCTCCATCTGATCCCTCCCCTCAGAGTTCATGGAACCCTGAAGAAGAGGGGAGGGAAAGACTGTAGGACTCAGAGAGGATGGAGGACACCAGGAGAATGTGAACCACTAAATCAACTAAGCAAGGTTCATATGGGCTTACAGAGACTGAAGCAGCAAGCATGGGGCCCTCATGGGTCTGCACCAGGTCCTCTGCCAATACGTTATGGCTGTTAACTTGGTGTTTTTGTGGGACTCCTAACAGTGGGAGCAGGTGTGTCTCAGACTTTTTTGCTTGCTCTTGGGAATCTTTTCCTCCTACTGGGTTGTCTTAACCAGTCCCGACATGTAAGTTTTGCCTTGTCTAATTGTATTCTGTTTTGTGGTGTTTGGTTGTTGTCTGTTGGAGGGCTACTCTTTTCTGAATGGAAATGGAAGAGGAGTGGATCTGGGGGAGAAGGGAGGTGGGGGGAGTCTGGGAGGAGAAGAAACTGTGGTCAAGATGTATTGTATGAGAGAAGAATCTATTTTTAATCAAAAAGAAAAGAGTCTGGGGGTCATAGCTCACCGCAGTCTCCAACTCTAAGAAACCTTTCTCTTTCATTGGCTCCACTAGTGTACTACATCTACCAATTTATCTTTCTCGAGTGTTTCACCTCCTTGCTATACCATGTCCCATTGCTCCCAGCAGAAGACACTGTTTATCACTATAGCTGAAGCTCACTAGACAGGTACCTGCAGTTGCTGGGACTGGCCTCCAGTGTTGTACTCTCTCCTCATCCCTGTCATGGGTCAGTTTGTCCCATTCATGGCTCCCAGTTTTCACCCTCCGTGTTCATAATCTATGCATTTCTCACTCAGTGCCAAGTCTTCTCCCAAGAGCCCTGCAGGCAGTCATGGAAAGGCCAGCCAGCAGAGTGTCATCCTGGCACCACACCACTGTGTTTGAAGTGCACTTCACAGGCCTCCACAGCTTGGCTCTGTCCTTGCTGGGCATATAAAGCTGTTTCCTGTGATGGCTTGAGTGAGAAATGTCCCCTGTTGGCTCAGGTATTTGAAGACTTGTTTCCCAGTTGGTAGTGCTGTTGGGAAGTTCAGGAGTGGAACCACAGCCTCATTCGAGAAAGCACATCACAGAGAGTGGGTTTTAAGATTATATAGCCTCTCTCTATGCCCACTTCACTTACTTTTTTTCAAGCTTGTGGTTGAGATATGAACTCTTAGCTTACCACTCCAGGAGCCATGCCTACCTGCTGGAGTGCCTCCCCCAAGCACGATGGACTCTTACCCCTCTGGAACCATCAGCTCAAATAAGCTCTTCCTTCAATAGGTTTCTTGGTCATGGTGTTTTGTCACACTCACAGAAAAGCAAGAGAAGACATATATTTGAATTAAGTAACTGCCCACAGCTTATTTTAAGGAGAATACAGTTCAGGGAACAGTTGGAGTGACAGAAGAAGAGAAACACACACACACACACACACACAAGATTTCCCTCTCACATAGGGGCAAGCACACTGGGACTGCCAAGAGCCAACATTCTAGAGCTCACGGGTGCCTCAGTAGGCTCCAGAATAAACAGGAAGGAGCACCCTTCTCTCCTTTCTCTTTGCCTCTGAGTCAGAAAGTCAGGGCAGGGCTGAGATGTAAGGATCTCAGTCACAGAGTTGGGGCTGATGTGTAGGAGGCCCCGTGGTCAGAGCGAGCAGCTCTGAATTACTGTACATGGAACAGCATTTGTATTTTTCTGAAGGGGAAAGGACCCACTGTTTCATTCTCACTGGAGCCTGCTGGTTTCCCAGGTGCAGCTACATAATTAGTAAGGCCCATGTCCAATAAACATGCTTGCTCAAAGAGGAGAAAACAGCTTCTTCCTCCTTGATTCTCTTGACTTGTTATGGTGGGTTTTACCTTAAAAGTTAAATGCCATGCTCTATCACAGTTTAGGGGATGTTGCAGGAGGGAAACAGGATCTCATAGACATTTATATCTGCCCCCAATTTAGGTACTTGTGGAACAACTCTGATCTCTCTGGGGTCAGTAGCAGAGGACAGGCTCTGGCTGGGGTGCAGGTAGGATGCACACATGGGAACTCATTTGGAGCAGGCAGAAAATGGAAAAGGCGGAGCTTCATTTGTGAAGCACAGATAACAAAGAAAATCTGTAATTTTTCTGTAAGATGGCTGCCTCAGATCAATCATTGCCAAGCATAAAATCATCTTGCCTCTAGTGTCATCTGACTAAATGTTATGAGCCTTCCCTTTAACTTTCTCACCAACCTGGGTCCAAGGTTTTGGCTCTCTGCCTTTGACCAAGCTGTCTAGGCAGCATGCCCTTCAGAACGCACTATACTGATTAGGTGAGCTGCTTGGCAGTCACTGACTCTTGTCATGATTCCTGTACCCCATGATGCCTCATGTGCTAAGCAAGAGTGTCTTTAATCTCACACAAGCTGGAAGAAAACCAAGCTTACCAGCACATTCCCACATAATGAGAGGACAAGGAGAGACATGGAGACAGAACAAACTCTATGCTCACCTCCTCAGCTCACACCCCCTCAGCCCACCACTCAGCTCATCAGTAGAACCATCACAGAACTAGGACTCTGACTTATTCACCCACCTTCCAAGTGCTTTGCACAGCATGAAGCACAGAAGGAGTGAGCAATGGTTTCCTTTTTTTCATTCTCAAAATAGACCAAAGAGGTTGTGCCTTCCATTCTCTGACATCATTTTAGATAGACAATGCAGCAACTCAGAGGAACTTGCCCAAATCCCTACTCTATCCCCCACCCCTCTGTCAGTGGAACTGACTCCCAGAGAAGAGTGTGTCTGGACTGCGAGGTGTAGAGGTTTGGTGAGCAAGGGGCTTGTGACAAAAGGGTCCTGCATAGACAGATACCCTGCAAGTCTGTGTGTAGCTCACGGCTTCATGGAGAATGTGGAGGCTTGGTTTTAAGAGACTTGAATATGGCATCCACTATGACCTGGGGTGCTAAGATCCTAGACTATCCAGACAGGATGTCAGCCTGGCTGCAAAACTAAGTTCTCAGTTTAAAATGGGAAAACCAAAGCTGTGGGAGAAAAGTGGTTAGCCCAATGCCTCTCAATGAGAAAGCACAGCACAGAGAGCAGACAACCCTGGGAATGAGGAAAATGGTCACGTCTTGATGAACGGATACCAAAATTGCTGTGTTTATAAATCAACCTCTCCAAACCTTCCTGGCAGGCTGTGGGACAGCTATCACTCCTGCTTGGGCTAAACCCTAAGCCATTTTAAACATCTGTGTTATAAAATTTAAATTAAAAGAAAAAAGAAGAAAATACTGTCTTTAGAATCAGAACTACATTTGAAAATGTCTCCATCACTAACTGGCTGTGCAGCCGTAAGTAAATTATTTGATTTCTCTGAGATCCCATTTCTTCACTAGCATAGAAGCCTTGTGGTATGATCAACTAAGTTTTCTGGAATAAATTAAATAAAAGGGAAGTTCCAGAGTAGGAGCACTTTTTTTCGTAGACAAGCTGGCACACAGTAGGTGCTCGCCCAAAGCCATTTGAATGCATCAGCAGCCAAGTCTACACACTAGGTGGCAGATAGATCTTGGGCAGGGTTGTGTTTGACACATCTCTGCTTAAAGCCCAAAGAGGAAAAACAACCAAGTGTGGGAAGATTGAGATGGGGTCATGTCTCATTATGACCCAGGAAACCAGTCTGGGAGGTCCAAGATAGGGGGCAGAGAAGGGAAGTTGAGGAGGATGTGTAAGTTTGAAAGCATTTCCATTTTTGGAGGTTTTATTCTTTTTCTTTCTTTCTTTCTTTTTTTTTTTTTTTTTTCTATTTAAAGGCTTGCTCTCTGGTTGGTGAAGCCCACTTCTGGTCCCTGTTCTTAGTAGCAGCCCATATCCAGTAAGAACGGGCCTGCTTGGAAAGTCCACCGGGTACTATACTTCTTGCCTGGGCTCACAGGCTGAATGCTTCAATTTGAATAAAAGCACTTTGAGGATTTCCAGGGGAAACACCAGGGCAGCCTTCTGACTGCTGCTGATCTTGTGACACACAGAGAGTCCAGAAGGTTCTTCTTGGACTCCTTTACTCAGCAGAAAAGTGCTGCGGCATTTCCCCCCTCCCACCACCCCAGGACACACAGAGGCTTGTGCTCTGCTGGGGAACCAACCTGCCGAGTCTTCCCAGCTACAACCCAGGAGGGACTATGCATACAGGGATGGAAGGTGATCCCTCTGGACTGGTAAGGACTGCTCATTAAGAATAAACCCCTCTATCAATAGCAGGATACCCAGGAAACACCTGAATGGGAGCAAGTGGTGTCTTATAAGTGCTGTCCCAAAGTGCCAACATCTGGGTGACTTTAGACAACAGAGATGGACTCTGAAAGCAACGTGTGGACAAAGCCCTGTTCCATCTGAATCCTCAGGAGACACCTCTTCCCTATACCTGCTGGATCCTTCAGTTGTTCACTCATAGAAGCATCATCTACATCTCTGACTCCTTCTTCCTATGGCCTTCTCACTTTATGTATTCTCCAGTATGACCCCGGCTAAACTTAACATTGACAAAGCCTGAGTTCACAGGTTCTGAAGGTCAGGAGTTAACCTTATCTTCAGAAGTGTAACTGTTAACCTTCATCTTTATCTTGGCTGCATTTACAATCCCTAAGAGGCATAAGCACATTCTCAGGGAAGCATCTAAAGGCCATAGAAGATTAAGTGAAAGGCAGCATTCCAATTGTGGGTGTCATGTCTGACTTAGAGGGAATAAAAGAAGACCAAGCCAGCAGAGTGCTGGCTTTAACCTTTCTCCACTTTTCATCTTCTGGATTCAAGCTGTTCTCCTCCACTTACCTTCAGTGGTAGACTAACTCTTCTGAAACCGTACACTGAAATAAATTCTTGCTGCTGTAAATTGTTTCGGTCAAGGTTTAGTCACAAAAGCTATCTCAGATGGGAAAATAAGTTCTATACATGACACACAGAGCAACAGAGGAGTATGGGCAGTGGCAAAGACCAGGCCAGGAGGAAAGAAGCCAGCTGTCCCACACTAGGGCAGCAAGCAGATCATGCTATGCCAAGAGATGGAGCAGAGTGTGACTAAGGAACTGACCAGCTCCTTTTCCTCTGATAAAGGAGGTCATCGGGTCCAGCTCATATTGTCATACACCTCAGAGAGGAGGCTATCCTGATAGGGAACCACATACCTGGCTTTTCCACACTTTAAAACAATATTCCTCTTGTAACTGACCTGTCACTCTATGCCTTCCAGGTGAGATAAAACTGTTCTGGCAGTAGCACAGACCCTAAGGATAAAGTGTCCCTATGACATCCTGGCAGGCAGCAGGAGAGACTAGGGAGCATCCTTCTTGGCAAGAAAAAAGGAAGTGGGGTATCCTGGAGCATGTGCAGAACCAAAGGGTTACGCCAGATATAAGTGTTTCTCTTCTGAGCAGGCTTCTTCAGATCTAAGGTTAGCCACTAATTATTGTGGAAGTGCCCTAGAAGACACCTCTGCCATGTGTCCTTCTCCAGAACAGAGAAGAAGCCAAATCTCTGCTTTCCTAGAGAATAACTTACAGTGGGCAGAAGGAATGTGTGAAGCCACTCAAACATGTGAGGCACACAGGAAAGCAGCAAGCACACTGGAAAGGCAGCAAAGCTAGCATGGGCATCGTAGGATGGGAGGGAGTCTCCCATCAGAAAAGATCAGAAAAGATCTCTGTGGGATATTGTTATTTGGACTGGAGGAGGAACTGAGCAATCAAGGTAGAGAGGAGTCAGCATTTACAAAAAGCCCCGGGGGGAGAAGTATGTCCTGAATTGTAATTAGAGGGAAGAACAGAATGGCATCAGGGAGGTGGTCAGCCAGAGTCCATGAGTGTTATGGACTATTGCAGGCTGTTGCCTTTACTCTGTAAAATATGAGAACCAAGGGTTTTAGAAGCTATCAAGGTTGTAGGTTGGGTTCCATTTTGGAGGATTGCCTAGACTTGCCTTAAGAATGACTACTGAACAGCTAGGCAGAATGGGACAACAGTCCAATGGCTGTGCTAATAATTTAGGCAAGGTCATGTGGCTGGACCATAGTATGAACAGGGAGACATGAGAAATAGTCATTTTGGAGACATTCTGCTCATGCATTGGACATATGAGAGTAGAGTCCAAGGGCAGCTTATGCAAAGCTCTAATATGAACTGAAAAAAGTCAGAGGAAGGATCAAGAGACTACAAAAGAAGAGTTAGAGAAGACTTTCAGTGTCTGATACCATGAGAAACTGAGTGGAAGCAAGGAAGAAGCAGTCAGGGAACATTTGGCAGAAGTCAGGCCTTATCTCACTAAGGAAAAAGAAATGTTCCAAGCATTTGTTTACAGATAGGAGAGGGCATGCCATGATCAAAGCCATGGATAGGAACAATCTGGAAGAAAGACAAGGACTTGGGTCTTGAGAAGTAATTTTTCCTCCCACCATGGTCCAGCTGGGATTTTAGGTAGGTTGTCTCCCTGTTCTCCTCTTCAGATTCAGAAGCTCAACAGGATGAATCTCACCATCTCCAATCACTAAGTTCTGATATCAACTCAACTGACTTTTAAGTTCTTGCTGCTAGTGACTAAAAGGACTTCTCTAAAAGTGAGTCATGCCTTGGAGCTCTTTCTAGAACCCAGTGCTCTTCTCTGTGTTATCTCTTTTTCTCTGCCTCATTGCACCAAAGCCCTTGGTTTTCTGAGCTTCCACTTTCCAAAGGGGGGGGGGGGAATCTCTGTTTGCATTCCCAGTCTCAGGGCACACAGAGTCAGGATGCTCCATTTCCTTCTTCAGATCACTGTCCACTTAGAAGCCACAGTCATTTTTAAAATTTATTTATTTATGTATTTTTTAAATGTATGTCCACTCTGTTCTCATGCATGCATGCCAGAAAAGTGAATCAGATCCCATTATAATTGGTTGTGAGACACCATGTTGGTGCTGAAAATTGAACCCAGGACTTCTGGAAGAACAGCAATGCTCTTAACCTTGGAGCCATATCTCCAGCCCCCACACCACAGAGATTTTAAAAATAAAAGCCCTCTGTCTCTATGGGACCAGGTCCCATTTCCCTGCAGCAACTCCAGCTCCTTCAGGTCTTGGCTTGACGATCCTATCCCTAGAAAGAGGCTAGGTTGAATCCCATGCCAAGATGTATGTGTTCCTCCTTCAATTCTATCTCCCTGCATTGTTTATTTTTTTTTCAACTTAAACACAAGTTAGTTGTCTACTTATGTTTCATCCAAGATTTGATTCAGGTCTGTGTCCCTCACAGGGCACATGCTCAGCAGAGCAGAGCCTCATCCATCTTGTGCATCTTGTGTATCACTAGAACCAAGCTGGTGGTTAACCAAGAACAGTTATCCAGGTGGCATTTAAATAAATGTATATTGGCATAAATATGTAAAATATTTAATAAGACTTTTTACATTTTTTATTTTATTTTTATTAATTACAGTTTATTTACTTTGTAATCCAGCTGTAGCCCCTCTCCATCCCCTCCCTATCCCATTCTCCCTCCCTCTTCTCTACCCATGCCCCTCCCAATGATAGGGAAAGTCCTCCTCCCCTTCCATCTATCCCAAGACTATCAGGTCTCATCAGGACTGGCTTTTTTATCTTTCTCTGTGGACTGGTAAGGCTGCTCTCCCCTCAGGGAGAGGTGATCAAAGAGCCAGCCCATGAGTTCATATCAGAGACCATCCTGTTCCTATTATTGGGGACCCCTCTTGAACACTGAGCTGCCATGGGCTACTTCTATTCAGGAATTCTAAGTTATCTCCCTGCAAGGTCTTTGTTTGGAGTATCAGTCTCAGAAAAGACTTCTGTGCCCAGATTTTTTTGGTTCTTTTGCTCTTCTTGTGGAGCTCCTGCTCCCTCCAAGTCTTTCTATCTCCCCCTTATTTCATAAGATTCCCTGCGCTCTGCCCAATTAACAAAACTTTTTAAAGAAAAATAAAGAAAGGAGAGAGGGAGGGAAGGAAAGAAGGAGGGAGGTAAAGAAGAAAATAAGGGAAATAGTTAAAAAGAAGGGGAGAAAGGGTAGAGAGTTGGAAGAAAGGGAGGAAGGAGAAAAGAAGGAATGCAAGGAGGGGAAAGAAGAAAAAAGAGGGTATTTTGCTCATTAGAATATTGTTAGTGATATTATGTCACTCTTGGAGGAAGAAAAAAATGACTGACATATTTATGCATATAAAGAAACCTGCAGTGGGCTTCAAGGTCAGCCAAGATTACTATCAAAGGATCAGGAAGTCTAAAGAAGGCTTCCAGAGTAGGACAGCTTGGAATAAGGTGGTCCCTGCAGGCTGGGAGGACATTTCTTCTGCGGTGTGTTCACCATGACCTGGACAGTATTCCAAGACTCCACCCTTTCAGAGAGGGAACTGCAACATTCCACCCAGATCCCTGGGAGGATTCCCCTGACAGGCACTGAGAGAAGGCTTTTGGACTCTACTTCCTTCATTCCTGTGTCCCTGGAAGCATTCTGCCTCAGAAAACCCAAGAGCAGCATGTGGCTCTGTGTCACCATGTGCTTCCATATTTGGATGACCAGAGGGAGAGGGCCTGGGAGGACAGCCAAGCTGTTCTTTTCTGGGTGGCCCTGACTGTGTCACTGTACTTCAGTACTCTAGCTTCATGTAAACTGGAGTTCCGACTCTCTCTCTCCCTGCATTCCTATAAGAATACAAGAGTAAAGGTGTAATAAAGTCTTATGGCAATAATAAAGAGTAAAGAGTAATAAATGTCCTCTGGGAATCCAATGCAGGAGCTCAGGCCTGCTAGGAATAGAAAACCACAGTGGTCCTGCCCACAGGTCCAGGGCCTCTGTTTCATGGCCAGGGCAGAAGCATGAGTACCCTATTCCCAAGGATCTGCCTCTCAGCATAAGCCACCCTTCATCCCCTCAGAAACATTTACAGATCATTTACAATGTACCATGACTGAAACAGACAGATAAAGCTGACTGGACACCTGGATATCTTGACTGGCCAACCATAGCAAGCCTTGACCTTGGCTCCTTCCCTAAGTCTCAGACATGGGCTTCTCAGTGAGTTCCTTAGTCTAATAGATATTGCTGTAGGGTCCTATGCTCAGGGCTGAGGAACTTGAGAGCCCTTTATTATTATTCTCTGGCTGGAGAGAGAGAAAATTGTCTAATGTCTATGCTGTGCTCTATGACTGCAACCTGTAGGCTTGCTCAGCTGGTAACAGGACAAGCAGCCTTTAGGTCTGGACCTCAGGGTACTACTTAGCTGCTACTTAACTTCTTTCTGACTGGACTTCAGATGCTACTTAGCTGAGGAAACAGTCCCTCACAAGGCCAGAAAACAAGATCCCATCTAACTAGCTCTCAGGGGTGACTGCTGATCTTTAGAAAGAGTAACAACACACATCTGGGATCTTTAAGCACCACACAGCCAAACTGTCACAATGATTACAGGTATGTTTAATGACTCCATTGTACTTTGGACGACAGACACCTCATGCCTCAGCTTTCATGGCAACCAGCTTGGTAGACATCACTGTGACCATTTTACAGGTTGGTGAGTTGAATCCAAGAAGACGAAAGTGTCTAAGATCATGTCATTTTGGAACGCTGCGAAAGAATACCAATCTCTTCTACCATGGACTCTGTCCTGGACCTGCCAACATCTCGGGCTGTGAATATATAAAACAGGACTACACTAGAGGTGTTATGTCCACTGTGGTCTCTGGCCTTAAACGTCTTATAGGACATACAGTCAGACCCTAGAGAAAAGGCCAGCAGTTAACAGGTGGGTTTGGTTTCTTTTTACACAGAAAAGAAAGTAACACCTTACATTTGAGAGCAGGGGGGCACAGAAATTGGTCTGGCCAGGGCAGAACTAAAAGTGGCAGCAAAACTCTATCATAGAGAAGGCATAAAGATTACATACCACAAGCTAGCCAGCTCACTGCTGGTTTCTGACTTTTAATTGTCTAAACACCTGCACACGGTAAAACAAAATTCAGGATCACCATCAGTGCCCCACCCAGTGCCACATAGTCTTTATTTTAAGCTTCGAGGCCACATCTCTCTCATGACTATTAAACTCTCCAATGTAGGAGCAAAGTAGCCCAGTGATATTGTATAAAACTATGGACAGAGCCATGTTCTAATAAAACTTTAATGGCAACCACAGGTGGAGTCGTAATTGGTCAGATCCTGGTTTAGAACAGCACAGGCAGCTATTCAAGACTATTGTGTCAGGAGCTCCACAGACTTAAATATCTCTTCCAAAACAAGTGTTTGACAGTCAGTCACCACAGTCCTGGTGCTAGTCTAGGCCCTGGGGTTCAGCAGGTTGAACACAGGCAGGGATTCTACTAGTACCTCTCATCAAGAGAAGTGCCATTCACACTCTTCAGGTGGAGAGCAAAGATCCTGGAAGAGAACATGCCAGGGCTCATGAGGATAGAGCAGGGGTTCCAGAGAAGACCCTACTCCTCAAATCTTAAAACTCCAGGCCAGTTCTCACAGCAGAACCAAGATTCAATCCCAGTGTGGGACTATGTCCCCACCTTCAGCCAAAGTAAATGGCCTTCTGTTGAAGGTTGTTCTTGATCTTTTTGGGCCCATGCTTTGCAGAGCAAGGAAAAGGTAGAGGACACCTCCAACATGGGAGAAGTTCAAAAGAAGCTGCTCTTCAAAGGAAGCCTGTCCTTTGTGTGAATGACGCAGATATCTAAAAGACAGGAGGGTCTGTAAGCCCCTGAGTCACTTAGCTAGAAACAGGAAGCTGACAGACATTGCCCTACTAGAAGCCTTGGCCTTTGTATAATTGTAGGTGGCTTGGCCTTGTGAAAGGAATTTTGCTAGGAAGAGAAAGGAGAAGAGTTCCTGGGTATGTCTGGGAGCTTTACATTGTGACACACACACATACACACACACAGAGGGTAGCCACGCTCCTATTTCAGGTTGGGCCCACTCCCACCTATGGCCAGGCAGGATATGTCTTGGGTTGTAGGTCATTCATCATGGTTGCAACTACTCAGCTGAGACACTACCAAGCAAGAGCTCTGGACACCAAGCTTATATTATACAAACAGTATGAAAACAGGGAAATTGGGGCCCAGAAGCCACTAATGCTTTCTGCAAATAACAATAGGTAGCACATTCTGGAACCTGCAATGGTGCAGGTCAAGCTAAGCTTTTTTTGTGGGTATCTAAGATATTGAATTCTCACAGTCTGTTTTTATAGTTTATTGTCTAGTGTTTTTTCAATTGCTGTGATAAACAGCAGTAACATGGAGGAAAGAAGAGTTTCTTTGGCTTCCATGTTTGAATTAGTCCTTTACTGAGGAAAGTAAGGGCAGGATCTCCGCAGGAGCAGAGACAGGGACCACGGAGTAAACCTGCTTACTGGTCTGCACCCATGCTCGTGTTTAATTTCTTGTTTTAAACAAGCCAGGACCACCTGCCCAAGAGTAGTGCCACCCACCATGAGCTAACACTTCCTCCATCAATTGTCAGTCATAAAAATGCTTCTCAGACATATCTACAGGCCACACTGATGGAGGTAATTTCTAGACTGAGATCCTTTTTTCCCAGGAGTCTCAGTGAATAGCAAGTGGACAAAAAGCAAACAGCCCAGTCATGTGTGCTGTAACATATATTAACATATAATCAGTGTGTTGTTGTTGTAACCCTGATTAGATACCTTAAGCAAGAACCTGTTTCTACAGGGAGTCTTATGGAAGAAGTGGGGGAGGGGAATGATAGAAGGACCCTGAAGAGACAGGAGCTCCACAAGGAGACCAACAAAGCTATAAAATTTGAGCCCAGGGAGGCCCTGCAGAGACTGATGTACCAAACAAAGAACATGCATGGAGAGAGCCTAGACCCACTGCTGAAATGTAGCCAATGGGCAGCTCGGTCTCCATGTGGGTCCCCAAGTTGGGGGAGTAGGAGCTACCTCTGCCATGAACTCAGTTGACAGCATTTTGATCACTTCCCCCTGGCAATAAGGCCTTGCCAGGCCACAGAGGAAGAGGGTCCATGCAGTCCTGATGAGACTTGATAGGCTAGGGTCAGATGGCGGGGAAAGAGACCTCCTCCTTTCAGTGGACTAGGGGAGGAGGATGGGGGAAAGAAGAAGGAAGAGTGAGAGGAGATAAGGGAGGGGGCTACAATCGGGATAGAAAGTGAATAAACTGTAAAAATAAAATTAAAAAATGACCTGTTTCCAGAACTCCTTTTGGTCTATCTGTGGAAAGCACTGCAAGGATGAGGTCAGGCTGGTGAGCACCACCATTCTGTCTCTCAGCATCCTCATGTCCTCTAACATCTGACTCATGTTGGAAAAGCACACCAGAGAGCAACACTTGTAGGAAAGAGAAAGTCAGAAGGCAAAATGATTGCCTTGGCACTAACGCCTACCTGAGAAGGGAAAGAAAGGGTATATCAGGAGCGGAATGGGTTTGCCAGAAGGCTTAGGGATGGTTCTGAATAAAGGTCACAGTTTTCCAGAATGAAAACAATGCTAGCTAGTGACAGTTCTGTGTCTCCTGGGCACACAGGCTTAGCAGGCAAAGAGGCGGGGCTAGATGGAGCTGGACAGGACCCAGAACTCAGCTTTGTATAATGAGCTCAGTCAGCCCTCTGGGGTCACTCCAGAACACCAGGGCAACCTCCGTACCAGAAAAACAAACTCATGATCCCTGGCCAGACAGGCACTGTCCAAAGAGTAAACAGGAGTGATCACACCCCAGGGACCCCCCTATACTCCTCCCTGTCCTGCTGGGCTAATAATAATCTCAGTAGCTAACATGCATGGTGGATTAATGTGTCAGGCACGTGTGTTCAGAGGCTTGTATGCATCTTTTTAACCATCAGAAAACCTTTGGTGTGGGTGGACAGGAAAAACAAATTCTAGCATTCTGTAGCAAAGTAGGATAAGTAGGAGTGACAACACATCACAAAAGAGTGAAGTCTTGACTATTCCCTGCATAAAGACATGCTTTTGAGATGACCATTAGCCTGACCTGGATTGTTATATGTTATTTATGTGTATTAAGGTGCCTCCCCACACTGATAAATATACACAATTACCATTATATATGGAAAGTGATGAAAATTATCCATTTTACAAGTGAGAAATAAGGGTTCAAAGCTTACATGGGGTCTTATGTTATTTAATAGTGTAACAAATGTGAAAATCTAGTCTGCTTCTGTGACTGCCACAGGTGGTAGGCTTGTGGGCATGGCCCCGTCAACACATACACACAGAGATACCTTGATTAAACTTTCTCAGGATCCTTGTCTCATTGGTAAAATGGGAGCGCATGTCCTAGGCTGGTATTGTAAACGTGGATGCTGCAGTTCCTACCTGAGAAGCGTCCTGTGGCTGCCTGTAGTTCCTGTGTAACTTGTTTGTGAGCTCGGGTTCACAGCCTCTGCCACCTCCCACACTGAGGGATGAGTCTAACTTAGGACCTCATGCCTCCCCTGGGCTCCTGGGAAGACCCACCCTAGCCCTGGACAGTGATTTCTATTTGGTGAAGCCTCCTTTGAAGTTCAAAGCCAAACAACTGCTCCCTAGGTTTTGTAGGAATGCATGCCCAGTCCCTGGTTTTCCCCTCCTAGTGCAACATTTTAGCCCTTCTGTTCTTTCACCTCATTCCCCACAAGTGTGTGTTAAAATAGCTGAACTCCCTTGTGCAAATACTGGGAGGGCAGGGAAATCCTTGTATCTTTGAACTACAACAAAAAACAGGGACTGAGTACTGTGTTGCTGTATCCGAGGTCACTGTATCCATGTGTTGCAATCCTGACCTCTGTTGTCATGTGATTAGAGGTGGGTTGGAGGGTTCTGGGAGCTGTGTTAATTTCTGCTGTGTCACTGTGATGGAACACCTACAGAGAAGCCTAAGGGGGAAATTGTTTATTGTTGGCTTGTAAGTGTAGAGGGTTTTTGCCTATGGAAGGAAAAAGGCATGATAGTGCTCATGGAGTGTGTATCGAATCAGGAAGCAGAGAGGGAAACAGTGGCCTGGTGACTATGTTCAAAGGCCCATCCCTACTGACCAACTTCTTCCAGAGAGGTACCACCTCCTTAAGGCTCCAGTGGTCTGCCAAGGTAGCACTGCCAGATGGGGGACCAGGGTTTAGACATGAGCCTATTGGTGGAAGCGTGACAGCATTTCAGGTGTGAACTATGATAGAAGCTGGATTCACGACTTTTTTGTTGCTGTGAGAAGACAAAGTGACCAAAAGCAGCTTATAGGAGGGAGTGTTACTGGGGCTTACAGTTGCAGACAGGTTTTCCACAATAGCGAGAGACAGGAAACTGACAGATCACATCTTTATCCATACCCAAGAAGCCAAGAAAGCAAACTGTAAGTTATGAACCTTCAAACGCCCATGCCCTGTGACATACTTCCACCTATTGAGGCTACCATTCCCAAAGGTTCCATAACCAGTGCCAATTGAGAAACACCTGAGCCTATGAAGGCAGTTGTGAGGGCAAGTTCTCAATTCAAGCCACCATAGCTGATTCAAACATGAAGCTGAAGTCCTTGTGAATAGGATATATATCTTTACAAAGGACTATTTTCAGCCCTCTTCTGCTACAGGACTGAGGGCACGATAATTAGATAGTCATTCACATAAGACAAAAATTGTCTTCAGAAAACATTGAGACTGCCTCACTGACAGTTAGAACTGTGAGAAATAAATTTCTGTCATACGTGAGCTACCAGTTCATGGCTCTCTGGGACAGCATCTATAGAAGTTAAGACAGCAGGCCTTGGATAACTATCAAGTGAACGCACTACGGGAAGAGCTTCCTAGTTTTAAGGAGTGAAGCTTCCTTAAGCAAGTATCTAGTTCTTTTCTCTTAGCCTTGGCTGACTGCTTGGAGTTGCTGGCATTTTATTCTTATTTGGGTCACATGGAGGACACGTTGGCACAAAGTCTACCTCCTGGCTATGACTTTTCACCCACTTGGATATTACCCTTCTCTCCTGCAGGCAAACTGTGGAAGATGACATTCTAGGAAATTGATGGCATACCCCAAACCCATACCCAGAAGAGGGGGGAGGGCCAGGAAGAGGAGAAAGGGAGGGAGAGGGAGAGACAGAGGGAGAGAGGGAGGAAAAGAATCCTGCTTTCTAGCGTGGGTTTATGTGAGTATCACTGCAATAAAAGAACACTTTTTTCACCAGCAAATCTTCCCCAGGCCAAGCATGCAGCCTCTCATGATGGATATTTATGGAACACTCCACCCAATCTGCAGAGGAAACATTCTTTCAAGTGCAGATGCAACATTCAGTATTGAGTACCACATGCTGAGCCATTCAGTCAGTCTGCAGTAACCCTGAAAGAACCAAATTCAAGCACAGTGGCTTCTAAGTGCTGGGGAAATAAGGCAAGAAGTTAATGGTAGTACACATACAGAACGTCCCAGAGGGTTCATCTTGATCATAACTTGATTGGATTAAGGGAGGGTTAGTAAGACACACCACTTTATTCCTTTGTGAGGTTATTTCTAGTGACCATTAACTGAAAGCAGAAGGCAGCCTTGAACAGGAGAGGCACCATGCCATGGACTGGGAGCCCTGACAGGACACAACAGGGGAAGAAGTCAGTTATTCCATTCTCTTTTCTATTTCCTGGCCATCATGGAGCGAACAATTTTACTCTGCCACATGTTTTTGCTCCCATGGTATCCTGCTGTCACACCAGACCGTGTCGGCAGAGCCAGCCGAGTATGGACTAAAACCTGCAAAGCCATAGCCAAAATAAACTTTTCCACCTTGAATGTTGTTCTTTTAAAGAATTTATCAGACTGATGAAAAATAACAATTACAATTCTTAATTATTTATAAGTGAAGAATCCCACTCAGTGCTTGGTACAAAGTAGACCTTAAATATTGGTAACTCCAACTTCCAATCCCTGCACTGACATCTTTGCACCACAGTCATGTCGGTAGACCTTGAACATGAAGGACATGGCTAAAGTCTTGAATATGTCACCCAGTGTTAGTCTGATGCAATGAATAATCTCCAAGGGGTTTTTTTGTTTTTGTTTGTGTTGTTGTTTTTTTTTTTGTTGTTGTTGTTTTATTTTGTTTTGTTTTGCTTGTTTATTTGTTTTACCAGACTCATACCTCGGTAATGAAAATCTCAGTTACCTGCCATAGTGGGTCACCTGCCATTCAACTGTCCAAGGTGAGGAACAGGAACATCCATCTTTCCTTACACTACCCATCACAGGATGAACTTGAACTGATGCTGAGCCTCATGCTCTTTGCCTGAGTGTGGCCCCAACGGCGAAAGTGATGGCCAGAAGGGCTTGATTTTCTTAGCTTCTATGCTAGAGAGCATCCATGAGAACAGTAACCAGTTTACCCAGAGATTCTGCAAGCCAAGCTGCTCAAAGTAAAGGCTACCACCACCTGTAACACTCCTTGGTATGGGGAACGAGAGGGGTAAGAATTAGACTCAAGAGTTTGCCTGAAGTTTTCAAAGCAGGTGATCTGATCTGAGTTTGGTTCATTAAATAAATGGAAAATTTGTAGTGACAAGGACCTATTACTCCTAAGAACCCCCAAAAGGAGGCAAATGGTATAAAAAGACATATACAAAGTATAAACAACAGTTTATGGACACAATGATGGCAGCAGGATCATTTCCCCATGAATGAAGATTTCACACAGACAAGAACAAATAGAAAATGTATGCCTGAGGACACTACTGGTCCCATTAACCAATCTTGTTCCTTCCTTCTCCATTCTCTATTCGCCCCAGCCTCTGGTAGCCTCTGTCTGAGACCACATGTGAGTGAGGGCTCAGAATGCTTGTCTTCCTGTGTCTGGCTCATTTTACTTAACATTTTGACCTCAGCTTCATCCATGTTGCCACAAATGGCAAGAGTTTATCCTTTATGTGGGTGAAGTGTTCCACAGTGTCCATGTTCCTTTTGTTTATTAGAAGGAACAAGTTACAAGTTTTGGTACAATATGACCCAGAAAGATGAGCACAGTTCACAGCATTCCAGGGTAGTTCAGCATAGCTGGGACACAGGATTTGGGATGATCCTGTGACTGAGAAAAGACACACATTTGAAGTGAGGGATGCTACCCAGAGTTGATTATTGTGCAGTGAACACAGGTCCCAAATCATCATCTAGTACCTCATAAGTAAATACAGCTACTACATGGGGTTAAAGAAGAAAATTTCTGCACCAGAAGGAGTAGACACGAAGCTTCCTAAGCACCCAGCTCAAGGACACAAAAGAAGTCTGTTTAATAAGGATAGATAACATCCAGGTTCTGTCATATCCTATCTCTGGGCTATGGGCAAGAAACTGAATATTTCCTCATCTGTAAAGCTGTTTGATGAGTCACCACAGAAGGCTGTGGTGGCTACAGGAGATGGTTGGTGACAACGGAGCACCTGACATGCAATCTAGGCACACACATTTCTTTATGACAGTCTGGGGAAGGGGTAGATCCTAGAGTTATTTCATTTTGTAATGTAGAAAAGCTGAGAAAGGTGCCAAGGCATTCAAACTGTTAGTTGCAGAGATGGGGCCAGCATCCACTTCCAGGAGGTTGGGAATGACCAAGAGAAACCATCATCCACACTGCTTCAGGGAGACAGTGCCAATTGGCTACAGTGCAGGAACAAGGATCTAGAATGCCCCATCTGAGATGAGCCTTTAAGGATTTCTGTTTCGCTGCCCTTGCTGGAAAGCCTACTTTGCTGGGCACAAGGAGATGTTGTATGGAATACTGCTTAGGTTGACCAATCCACTAGGCTGTAATGGTGAAAGACTTGCACTGAAGCAGTCTCTCAAGAAATGTCTTCCCAGTCTCCACAAGCATGCTAAGGATCACAGAAGCACAGCAGGCACGCTAAGTGCACACAGTAACTGGGGGGGGGGAGGGGGAGCACTGTTGTCCCGTGAAGTAGACTCTTATAATGAAGCAGTATGACTTGGGAAAAAGACATAATATCTCTGATCCCGGCAGGATAACCTTTTGCAGGAGAATCAGCGTAAGAATGACCCTTGTGTCTGGGCTGCACTGAGCATCTAGGATTCTGACACTTATGTTTCTACTCCACTAGATGTGATCAGAGTCTTTTCTGCCATCTTGTTGGCATCTCACAATAACATGCCAGTTCATTTCCTTAAAAAGGTAATGTCATGAGAACCAAGAAGAAATGGGGCTTGACCAATCATTATTGCCACAATTCTTGCTAACAACAGCTCATCAACCCAACCTAATTTAAGGATCTGACTTCATCCTTCTCACACAGCACAGTTTTGCTAAAGAGCCAGAAAGCAGTGTCATTTGACTCTTTCCATTCCCAGTGGTTCTGTGAGATCACTTTCTGTCCCAGATCACAGGGCAGTATTATATCTCTGGTTTATACCATGTAAAATGGGACAGCAGATTAGTGACTTTGATACAAGGTCATATTTGCTCTGAGCTCCCCATTTCTCACAAACTCGAGTCTTCAAACTCTTATTTTGCATCTGGGTTCAACTTTGTCTTTATGCTTATCAACTTTTAAAGCAGAAGTTTTCAGATATATCTTTTCAAATAATGTATATCCTATAACCAGAGACATGCTATAGTTTCATTGGAAGAAACTTGTTTCTTTCTTGCTATGCATAAATTAATGGTAATACAGTGGATGACATCTAGCTTGGAAGAAATATAGTAACTGTTGCAAAGCATGTTGCATTTAAACAAAATTTACTTTCATACTGAACTACAGCAACAACCACATGAATACTAACATAGAGGTAAGAAACTGGATGTGCTTAAAACTGAAAATCCTTTGCCCAGTTGCCTAGTGTGCTGGAGGAAGAATTACAGTGGGGGCTCTCATTTCATTGAAGAGTACATATTATTGCAGAACGTTGTGTCTTAAAGTACCAGTTGGTTAGTACAGCTTGTAATGTTTTTGGTCAGGAATTTGGGAAGGACTTGGCGGGGTGCTTCTCACTGCCATGCCCTTGTATTCAGATGCCAGCTAGACTGTGGTCATTCAAAAATGCAAAGGCTTAAACGGCCAAGATGGCCATCGCTGACTGGTAGCTAATCTGCGGCCATGGCTAAGGCAAGAATAGCTGGCTCTTCAGCATTACAGGCACTATGCTCTCTTAGTACTTGTACTCCAAGGACGCTAGGCAGGGGATGCATGTAACAGTCACCAGTCTGCACACACTTTAAGGAAAAGACAGAAATCCCACGTTCCAATAGGAAGCACAAAAATGGCCATCTGATTTTGTCCAGAAACCACCAAAGATAAGAATGCTGCTTAGAGTAGGGATGCTCATGGTGTCCATGACCTGAGGAAGTGAGATTATCTAAATGCAGTGAAGTGGACTTCTAATCAAGGTGCATTCAGTCACCTACACAGCACCACCAATGCACTCCTTTTCAGACCCTTTTTTCAAAACATATAAGGAACTTTCCAAGAAGTGCTCTCAAAGCAGATTTCACAGGTTCACAAGAAAGATCAGTCTCAGAACTTGGTCAGAATGTTTTATTCAGCGTCATTACTTAGTAAGCACCCAGTGCAGAGCGTTCTGGCTTCTGCAGGCACTCTGACAATGGGAAAATGGCTCCTTCACCACTAGGCTTGTATTCTGATAAGAAATGCTTAATGGAGTTTTGTCTGCAATGACTGAAACTTAGGGTGCTACAGATGACAGCAAAGAAAAGGAGCACACTTCAGAGTTGGCAGAGAAAGCCTGAATGGAAGTTGACACTGAAATACAGATCAGAATATAGTGAGGACAGAACAAAGCAAATAGTTATTCAGGAAAGAATGTTCTAGAAAAGTAAACTTGGTACATGGAAAGGCTGAGGCCAGAGTATATTCAGGGAATCTGTGAGATAAGGAGGTATGAACAGGCAGGAAAGTGGCAGTAAGGATAAGCTACCACCCACCCGAAGTGGACTATTTACATTTTATTCTTAAGTGAGATGGTAATTCAGAGCATGCTTATGACCAGAGGAAATCCATGTTTTGGTTAGTTTTTAAAGGACCTTGGCTGCTGAAGAAGGAAGAAGGTTGGGCAGGAGAGCGGTCCAAAGTTGGGGCTCCCTTTTCTGGGGCATCACTCACAGAAATGGTAATAAGCAAGTGGGAAGGACACACATTCTTTGGGAACTTTCCAAAAGTGAGGAATTGGTGGTGGGGGGGAGCATTGTTTTGTCTTGCTTTAATTTTGGCAAAAGTTTTTAAATGGGCACACATACTAGTTGATTCTTTAACCCTATGATCGAGAACTATTTTGAAATAATGCCTAGTTGTTGCTCAACTTCAAGTGACCTCTCTAGGGGATGGCCATTGGGGCAGCAGAAAGTGATATCCTAGGTCATACCTGTTCCTTCACACATGACTAGCAGCCTGGTCCTTCACTACACAAAAAGGACCGAGAGCCCAGACACCAATCTTCCTCCCATCTCTCTACCTGACAAGAAAGATGGGAGGAGATGCAAATAAAAAGCCACCAGATGGAAAGAGTCTTTTAAAAAGGAGTTTCCAAAATTCTAGAGCCTTCTAGAATTTGCCAGGAGAAACTCAAATCCATTTGCATGAACAGTTTGGATATTTTCGTTATCTGGTGACACGACTTGATGGTCACAGCCCCCTTCTTTTTTACAAGCCAGTTTTCTCTAAGGAGTCTTTTGTGTCAAAAAGAAACTACTAGTGTGGGTGTTCTGAGAGAGTTTGGGGGACATTTCATGCTCCATGATCCTCAGTAGTGAAGGGGTCAAGGTTCTGCTTAAAGGCTACAGTGGTTTGATGATCAAGATGCAAAACAAAGCCTATAAACATGACTGATCTTCATTCCATTTGGCAAACCCTTCCACAGCCACTTACTTTGTGTCAGGCAATGTTCCAGCCTTTTTATAAGTATTTAGTCATTTAACGAGACTGACAGTCATGACTTAAATGGTACATTGTCCCTCATTCAGTGTTCAACTTACATTTATTGAGCATTACACAGATGAGCAAGGGAATTCATGGAGAAGGTAAGAGACTTATCCATGGACACATAGAATATTCTAGGTTGGAACCCAGAAGCTCTGGCTGTCCTCTCACTCTGAAGATACTCTGAATATTAGAAATTCTTTCAGCTGTAAAAGATAGCCCAATAAGCAACAAATCTGAAGGTGGCCTCAGTCCTGAGATGATGGATTATCCCAGCAACAATTCAGTCAGATATTGGGCTTCTTCTGTCCTTTCTGTTCTTCCATCCTAGTTTCCTAGTTTCATGGCTTGTCATAACCTCATAGGTTCAACATGGCTGCTACACCTTCAGGTAATATATATATATATATATGCCATATATATGTATGTATGTCAAAAATGTAAATGTATCCACTAAATTCACATAATTGTTTTGTTCATCTCTAAGTATGTTTGTTCAAAACTAAAAGTACATTTCAAGGTGTAAAAGGCCAGCAAGATGGCTCAGTAGGTAAAGTTGCTTGCCTCTAAGCCTGACGACTAAGTCTGAGCCTGAAACCCACATAGTGGAAGGAGAGAATCAGCTCCTGCAATTCTTTGTAGATGCCATGGCATGAACATGCCCATGTACACACACACACATATATATAAATTAATAAGTGTAAAATATAGTTTTAATGTACAAAAAATGCCTTCTTAAAATTTATATTAAAAAAAGAACACAATACTTTTTAAAAGGCAAAAGAAACAACTGAGCAGATACTTCACTAGTGATACATGGGAAACAAATAAAATAAACAGGAAAATCTGTTGCTAAAAAAACACAAACTAAAACAGTATGGAGACCCCACCATACACTGATTACTATAGTTCAAATCTAGAACATTAGTGCGAAACATTGACAAGCACCCAGTGCTACAGGAACCTTCTGTACCCAAGATGGACTTGAAACTGTGGTTCAGCTGTCTCAGCCTCTCCAGTAGATGGGATCACAGCTCTGCATCATCTGACTTGGTGAACTTGTGCTGATTTGCTTCTAGACTTAAACCTAGGGCTTCAAGAATGCTAGGTGTGTGCTATGCTACTGAGTCACCTCTCTAGTACGTGCCATAGAGACTCTCAATTCACTGCTAGCTGGAATGATTCGTTCACTTGTCTGGCAGTAAACCTTCAAACTAAACATTGTCTTACCTAAGACTCAGAAACTGGCCTCCTAAGTATTTACACACATAACTGAAAATTTTAATCAACATAGGTGTTTGTAGTAGTTTCACTCCTTGATGCACAAATTTGAAGGTAGACAACACGGCTTAACTCTAGCTCATCTAGACCATAGAATATCCATTGCCAATTTTCAACTCATCAAAGAACACATTAAAGGAGTCATGTGCACTCCCCTATCAGTGGACTTGGGGAGTGGCATGCATGCAGAAAGGGGAGGGAGGGTGGGATCGGGAGGGGAGGAGGGAGGGGCTTATGGGGGGATACAAAATGAATAAAGTGTAATTAATAAAAAATTAAAAAAAAACAGGTATGTAAAGGCTACCTATTATGTGGCTCCAACCATGTAATAGTCTTAAAACTATATAACTACAGAGATACTAAAAGGACCAGCGGTTGCTAAGGGTAAGGAAAAGGGAGAGAACAATGAATTCCCAGAGTGCAGGGGATTTCTAAGGCAGTTAAACTTTGATCCAATGATAGCTGATTTGCAACACTAGGAATTGACCAAGCCCCATAGGCCCACAGGACACCAGTAGTGAACCCCAATGTCACCCATAAGGTGACACTTATGAGTATCACTCAGAAGGTATTAATACTGGTACATAAATTCTAATAAATGTACTACCATAATGCAAGATTTTAGTAATAAGATGGTATGAGAAAAAGCAAAACAGTACAACTCAATGGATTTTTTTTTTCTTTTTTTCCTTTTTGAAACAGGGTTTCTCTGTGTAGCCCTGGCTGTCCTGGAACTCATTCTGCAGACCAGGTTGTCCTCAAAACTCAGAGGACTGCCTCTGCCTCTCTAGTGCTGGGATTAAAAGGGTGTGGCACCACCAGCTGGCTCTCATCGGATTTGATAAATCTATACCTATTAAAAAAAACAAACAAATCCATTCATTTAAACACAAGTAAACATACAGAGTGACATTTACATTCTTTAATTCAGTGATTCCACTTCTGTTATTACTTTTGGATACAGAGCATGCTAGAAGTAAAATTTTACATACAGAAGGAAAGTTAGGAAGTTATGTTTTGTTGCTAACAATGATTTGGATAAAAGGAAATTTCAACATCTAGTTGAAAAGTTATGGATTAATACAGGCATTGCTGGAAGAAAACTATGGATGGAAAAATAAAGTGATTTGTGGGGAGTGATCTACAGAATGACAGACATCAGTTATATAGAACAATTGTTCTTATATTGCAAAGATCCATGATATTATGAATAACTAATATTTTCAATATACTTTCTCAGATATGAGCATTTACTTTGCAGTTCTAGCATATAGAGAACAAACGGAGAGAAGACAAGAATGGATAGTAAAGATTAAGAATCGTAGCTCCCACTCCCCTGGTAGGTCAAATTCAGGGTCAAAGAACTCTCACTCCTCATTCTTCTCGAAGTTTAACAACTTTGGGGGAACTTAGTTACAGCTAGATGGCAGAGGACTGCTTATGTGAAACCAAAATGGACCCACCTGAAGTTCAGGCGTTCATTGCAGACATGGCAAAGTCACCAGATGTGCTGCCTGAGTACAAAGATCAACAGAAAATGTCCATACACAGAGTGGGGGAGATTAATAATACACATACTAGCTTACTCAACCTTTACAACTCCACTTTCTAATTCCTTTCAGGGGAGCTGCAATAGGGAAATACACAGGAAAGAATTAAATCTGTCTTTAAGGCCTCCCAGAGTAGTCTATCTAAAACCTGAAATCTTCCCAGTTGGGGCATTTCTGAGGGAGGAGAGGTATAACTACAGAAAGAAAATGGAGCAGCTGGTATCAAGCAGAATTCAGCCAGGGCTGTGGTGTGTCTGTGTACCCCATGCCCTGTTCCTCAGGGAAGCCCCTGGAAGAAAGGAGTTTCCAGAAGCTGAAATAAAGAGGGCAAGGAATTTATGTGTGAGTCTGCCCCACATCAAGCTATTCCAATCAAGAATCTATGACTCATAGGGTAAGTTGACTTCTTATTGAAAGTTTACCAGTTGTGATTGATTATACATGGTATGAGGGCTGAGAATGTGAAATATGGGGTGGCAGGAGACAACTTGATTTTAATTGACCTACAAGAGATTCAAACAAATATAGTCAAGAAAATCAACTATTAACAGCAGCAAGAACTTCATCATCCTCTAATTTATATCATCAATTGGCCATGTACACTTTGCCACTGAAATCTTCTCCATTCCTTTTGCTCGTGTGTGTGTGTGTGTGTGTGTGTGTGTGTGTGTGTGTTCTAGATACTTAGAGTTCAGAACCTCTAAGTTACATTACTCCTGTTTTGAGACAGGGTTTTGGACTTTAACCCAGGCTTGTTTGCAAATCTTGATCTTCCAGCCTCAACATTCTAAGTGCTGGAATAACCGCTGTGCCCTACCACACCCAGAAAATGTATGGTTTTGGTTCCCCCTCCCCATAAAAAAAGAAAAGAAAAAGGAGAGGGCAAAGTGGCTATTGCATAGCTTCATTTCACCAGTTGGCTCAGCTGGTAGGAAGCAGAGAATGGAAGAGGTTTAGCCACGTGTTCTTAGCATCTTGGTACAGAGAAATGTATTAGCCCATTCATACAGAAATTTACTCAACCCTGGGAAGACATGAGCAAAGTGACTTTCAGGAATGGAGGCACACAAAACCCTCAGACGATGCAGGGTTACTGCTCCTTTTGTACCTTTCATGCCGCTTCATAATGATCTCTCACCTGCAACCACATCATCTACAGACCAAGGGCCAGAGTTTTCCTGCCATAGGGCAAGGCAAACCTTTCCTGGTGAGGCAAAGCCACCTTAGGCATATGAAGACAAGCCAGTGACCCTTGAGGTCCTGAGCTACAAAGAGGGGGAATACCCCATGGCTTAGGTTTCAGGAGAGAAAAGCCTACCCATGAATCACAGTGGTTTAGAACTTCCTCTGGGCTATTCTTGCAGCTCTCTGAAGGGCTTGGCATGTGTCCCAATGGCCTAGAACACCTGAAGATTCTCTTGCGAAAGAAGACTTGCTGGGCTTTGATGGTCTCTCAAGTCTTGTCAGAGACTCATGAAATGACCTATCAGCCGGTGAGGTGAGACTTGAAACACCAGGTGAAATAGTCACAGTGAGTGTGGTTTTAAACTTCCGATGTTATTTTGGCAGATGTTTTACCCTTCACCATACCAGACACATGTTCTTTCTCATATACGGGTCCTATCTTTGAATCTTTACGTTTGTGTTTTTTAACCTGCAGGAAGTATGGAAGCTGGAAAACTAGAAGGGGCCATCAGGGACAACGATGACTTAAGGGAGGGTGGCAAGTGGAGCTTAGGCAATATGGAAGTAGAAAGGGGGGAGAGCAAGAACAAAGCAGAGATAGAGGTGGGGAATGGGGAAATGAAGAGGCAGGGGATGTGAGAATTAATCAAAACAAGGTTATGCAAAAACCATATGGAAACCTATCACATTGTAAGTCAATTAAAATAGTTAAAAAATTAAAGGTTTATATCACATATGGTTGGATGATGCTACTTCTAAAAGCAATGTTTTTTTTTTCATTTTTTTTTACATTTCTCAAATTTATTTTTTTTTATTTTTAAATAATTTTATACATTCACTTGTATCCCAGCTGTAGCCCACTCCCTTTTTCCCTCCCACTCCTCCCCTCCCTCCCTCATTTCCTCCCTGCCCCATTCAGAGTCCACTGAGAGGGGGTGTCCTCCTCTCCTTCTGTCTGGCTCTAGTTTATCAGGTATCTTCAGGATGGTTGCAATGAAAGCAATGGTTTTTTTTTAAATGAAAAGCACCATGACTATGACAGACGTGAGATCCATCACTATGTGTTTCCTTGTTAAGGAAGCTCTTGCTATTGGTTGCTCACCAGAACTAGTCAATACTAATGCTGAAGATAACACACACCTCAGTAATGACATGAAGATAAATTAAGCTGTAAGTGAAGTGAAGTTTTCCTTTCTGTTGGATAGCTTTCGTATTGCTGATAGGTGTTATACAAGGTGCTGAGAAAGAAAAAAAAAAAAAAAAACATGTTTTTTTACTCATCTGTGACTCCCATGAACTACAATATCAATCTGCTAGTTGCACCTGCTGGTACAATTGTGGCATGACTGATATATCGCTAACCAACTACTCCTGACTGAACTTGAGACCTGCTTCACAGAGGTCCATATCACTCAGGTCTTAGGGTAGACAGGGAACCTTCCTACAGTTATTTATTTAAAGTGACATGGAGTCCAACCACTTTTTAAATTTATTTTTTACCTATTTATTACAATGTATTCACTTTGTATCCCAGCTGTAACCCCCTCCCTCATCTAAACTAGTAGGTAAATGCTATGCCCAGCATTAATCAGAGAAGCTTTTCTTTGCAATGAACTGTGATAAATACAGATATTCTTGGTTTCAAAGGGTTCTAGGAATACATAATGGCTTAGTGCTCAGGAGAGTTATAGTAGTACCCTCCTCTGTGACTCAGGAATGTCACAGAAGATGGAATGAAAAACATGTAAGAGGCAGAAAACACAGAAAAGTGCTGTGAATGCTATTGTTACGGCATGACACAAACATTGAATCATGATTGCACAGCAGCTACAGTTGCCTATACTGGCCCTTACAAAACTGAGCTATCATCAGTCAATCATGGATGGTTTAGAGATTCTAAGGACCCATATCCTATCCTGCAGAACTCCAAGAGAAGGGCAGACATTGTGAAGAGTCAGGTAGTCACAGTGGGTCCACCAGGCTCCAGCCAATAGTTGGAAATTTGTGGCTACAAAGACAGACTTGGTTAAACAGAGTGGGTCACAAGGCAAAATAAAGACACGTAAATGGAGAAAGGAGTTTTGGGAAGGAAGGAGTTTGACAAGAATTGGAGACATAGAGAATAGGGTGGATATGAATGTAAAAAGAATATAATATGTAACATTTAACCAAACTTAACAAACCAAACAAAAATTCTTTATCAATGATGGCAAAATATTTAGAAAGAAGAGTCAAATATAGAGGCAACATTTTGGGGCTTATAGTAGACTATGTGCTGTGTCAGCTAAGCCCGGGGCTCTGGTGTCTTTCCCCATCCAACACACAGTAGAAGGACAGTGACTGAGGTATTTTGCAGGTAAATTTTTTGTACTATGGAAGTTCTGTTATTCTTCCTAATACTTTCAAAAGGCTGCCTGAGCCCACTGTGCAGATGAAAAATACCGTCCAGGGAAAGGAAATTATCCTAAGTTATCATGTCTACTCTTATGGAATAATTGGGACACAAAGGCCTAGATTTGGGATAAGTGATATTTGGTCTCTCTGGCAAGCCTCAAACCTTTGCATAATTCTGTTTGCTTCTTTGGCATTATCCCAAAAGTACCTGACTGATACTGATGAAATGTGGTGTAAATACTAAAGGATACTATGGCTAGCTGATCAAGTTACAAAAAAGAAGGCATCTGGAAATAGAGTGACTGAAAATACCGATAGAAAAGCTTATTTGAGGGCATGGGGAAATGCCTCAGATGATAAATACTTGCTTTACAAATATAACAACCTAAGTATTATCATCAGAACCCATGTGAAAAATCTGGACATGGTGATAGAAGATTGTAATCCCAGTGCCAGTAGGCCAAGACAGGAGGACATGTGGGGCTTGCTGGCCAGCCAGCATAACCTAAGTGGCAAATGGGAGGGAGAGCTGACTACCTAGCTGTGACAGCTAGTAAGTCAGTGCTTAAGAAAAAGCATCCAGGATTGGCATCTGGTATCTCTGTGTGCTATACCCAGGTGAGTGCGTAGCTGCAGGCACATGAATTCATTTGGTTCACATCAAAGGTGGCAAATACACGTAGCACAATGATAATCCGTAACAGCTAAAAGAAAAAAGAGAGGGCTCCTATGTGTCATCAGGCTTGACAGACTGCCGGGTGAGAAACATATACGGCAAAGCAATCTGCTCACAAGTCTGTCTATATGGAGCTGTCTGTGTGCATGTATACGTAAAGGCATAGGCAAGGCATGCAAAAGTGTGCTCCAAAATGATGACAAATCTCTGCAGAGATGAGGAGGAGGTGAAGGTTAGCAAAGATACATTAGAAGTATCTCCATCTTCTTGCAAAGGTTCTGGGGTTTTTTTCCCCCCTAAAATGAATGTAATCATTTAATATTTATGTAACAAATATTTTTGAAAGGAGAAAATCAAAGTCATACTTTGAGGATTCATTTATCCATCTATCTATTCATCATGCAAGCACCTACTATGAGGTAGGCATGTAATGGGATACAGAACACATCCTGCCCACAAGCTGAGTTCTTAACTCTTATGGAAAGAGATGAGGTTGGCAAGCATGAGCTAGGCTACATGTCTGCTGGCACAAGAAGAAAAGAAGATAGAATTAAGAATACAAAGAAAGTGATCTCAGACCAAAGATGGCCTAGAGGGCAAAAGTGCTTGGCTTAAACACTAAGGATCCTGAGCTGTATTCCAGAATTCACAGGAAGGAGCAAACCAACTCCAGAAAGCTCTTTTGACCCCATCTGTGTTATGAGCTGTGAGTGCCTACATGTACTCACATACGGGGAAATAATAAATAAAAGAGAAAATAATTTCTATTTCATGGGAAATGCAGACATCAAATAGAATCTCCACTAAACTATTTTTATGGCTGATGTCTTAAAGCACCATATTATGGCCAACAATTAGCAGAAAGACAAATCTCTACAATTTGGAAGGAATTTCCACTGCCTTTGGCTTTAGTTTGCAAAGAGATATCATGATATAAAGGACAACTTGCAGTTTCTAAACACTTAACCCTATAAACACGGGGTGGCTTTCATGCTCTGTACAGCATTGTGTCTTTGGTTGTTTTTAATCAGCATATAAGGCCAGCCACAGTAGGCTACCGTAGACATGGCCACCTCCAAAACTGCTGTTTTAATTGGGGTTTCTAAAGACGAAGGATGATGGCTATATTCACCTCTGCAGGGTAAAAACATAAAACATTTGAACTGAATTGCCTAAAAGCTGAAATTGAGTGCAAATAATGCCTTGTAGCAATAGCTATAATTAGCCTAATGGAATCCTTTGAAGGTGGAGGCAGTTCAACAAGTGAGTTTAATTGAAAGTAAAATTTCCAGACTAATATTTCATCAAGCCAAATTGAAAGAGGACAGCACAGCGGTGACCAGAGCCCTGGTGAAAAGTGTTGAGTGTGGTGGGACCTGCTCAGGGAGGGGAGGGAAAGTGCTTTCTTCACTCTTCTTTGAGTTTCTATGCACATTTCCCAGTTTCAGGAATCTTCTGTGCCTTCTGCAAAGCGTTTCTCATTCTCTTAGGGCCAATATCATTGTTATGCAAGCCCATCAGTATCCTACAAATAAACAAAACAAATCCAGGATTAGAAGAACAGGGGAAAAGACACTTACCCTGCAACACCCCATTCATTATCAGCTCTGGGCACATTGCATTCTGGGAGATGCACACTTACCTATCAGCTCTGAAGAGCTCAACTGTCTTATAGAATGGCATCCAGCCTGAAGACATCCACCTTTGCTATTTATCAGTTGTGTGATTTCTGTTGAGTTACTTGGCATCTCTTAAGTAGAGATCTCATCTGAGAAAATAAAACAGGATTACAATTATCATCACATACTCCAGGATACTGAGGAAACCGAGCTGTGCGCACAATCACTTGGCACTCTAGACAGTGTCAAGCTCTATGTGCTGTGTGTGTCTGTGTACCAGCAGCATCCTTGTAGCCTTAGAGCCTTTTATTCAGAGAATTCAGCATGGAACAGGAGATGGTCAGTAGGTACTCCTGTGTCTGATATGAGTCATCTTCTAGGTGTTTGGCTTTCTATCAGGTTATCAGGTGAACACTGGAAATTGATCATGTCTTGGAAGCACTGCACTATCTTTGTGGTCAATGCAGAAATTGTGTGTGTGTGTGTGTGTGTGTGTGTGTGTGTGTGTGTGTGTGTGT